>NC_045435.1:94959179-94996993 GCF_002776525.5 Piliocolobus tephrosceles | reverse complement strand
GTATACATATGTAACAAACCTGCACGTTATGCACATGTACCCTAGAACTTAAAGTATAATTAAAAAATAAAAATAAAAAAAAAGAAAATATGAATTGTAAAACTCAAAAGCAAAGCACAGTTTCAGAAACAACACATGCTCCCTCCAGATTTACTAACATTATATAGGCCCAAAGTTTAATAAAGGTGGCTTCAATATAAACTTAATATTTCAGCAAACATTTTTACATACATGACTTACAAACTTCTTCAGTTAAAAAACAAAAACAAAAACAAAAAACTTCTGAAATTCTTGGAACTGTCAGAGACTAAGCTCTGTAAAAAGGCAGAGGCTATCCCTATCTTGGTCATTAATATTTCCAACAATTAGAAACATGCCTGTGAAATAAGATACATTTAGTATCAGGTGAGTAAATGAACTGATGAAGAGAGAAAATATTGTCTCTCCAGCTTATTTCAACTGACTCTCAAGATGCAGGTTTCTGCTGGAAACAAGCTAGACTGCTTCCTGCCCAGTATGCTGCCTCTTCCATAGCTTTGCTTATCCCCTTCCTGCCTGGGGTGCCTGCCCCCCCGTCACTTTTTTTTTTTTTTTTTTTTTTGAGACAGGGTCTCACTCTATTGCCCAGGCTGGAGTGGTAGAATCACAGTCACTGTATCCTCGACACCCCTGGGCTCAGGTGATTCTCCCACCTCGCCCTCCTGAGTAGCTGGGACTACAGGCGTGCGCCACCACGCCTGGATAATTTTTGTATTTTTTTTTCTAGAGATGGGGTTTCACCATGTTGCCCAGGCTAGTCTCAAACTCCCGGTCTCAGGTGATCCATCCACCTTGGCCTCCCAAAGTGCTGGGATTACAGGCGTGAGTTGGTGTGCCCAGCAGCCCCATTTGTTTTCTATCCAGTCATACTCAGGTTTCAAAGTCTAACTCAAATACTATCTCTTTATAAATGGTATTATAATCCACATGTGATAGGCACTAAACAAATACTTTAAAGTTCATTCTTTTTGTTTTGTTTTGGTTTTGGTTTTTGAGATGGAGTCTTGCTCTGTCACCCAGGCTGGAGTGCAGTGGCGTGATCTCGGCTCACTGCAAGTTCCACCTCCCGGGTTCAGGCCATTCTCCTGCCTCAGCCTCCCAAGTAGCTGGGACTAGATGCACCTGCCACCACAATCAGTTAATTTTTTATATCTTTAGTAGAGATGGGGTTTCACCATGTTAGCCAAGATAGTCTTGATCTCCTGACCTCGTAATCTGCCAGCCTCAGCCTCCTAAAGTGCTGGGATTATAGGCGAGAGTCACCGTGCTCGGCCCCTAAAGTTCATTGTTTAGAAAGTAAAGCATGCACATGAGAAAGGATAATGATTCTTTGATATTAATTCATCAATTTAAATAGCACGCAGTTCATTCATGGTATTATGATAGACGTTGTGATGGTTACCTTTATTTGTCAAGTTACTCAGTAAGTAGCGTACCCAGACATTTGGTCAAACATTTTTCTGGGTATGGCTGTGATGGTGTTCCTGGATGAGATTAACGTTTGACTCGGTACACTGAGGGAAGCAAGTAGCCCTCCCTAATATGGGTGAATCTCATCCAATCAAAGACCTGAACAGAGCAAAAAGGCTGAGTAAGAGGAAACTCCTCCTGCCTGACTGCCTTGAACTGGGACACAGGTCTTCTTTGCCTTTTAACTGGAACAGAAACATTGGCTCTTCTTCAGTCTTTAGCCTGCCAGATTTCAGACAGCAACTACACCACCACAGGATCTCCTGGGTCTCCAGCTTGTCAAACGCAGATCTTGGGACTTCTCAACCTCTGTAATCATGCGAGCTGATTTCTTAAAATAAATCTTTACTTCATACACACACACACAGACACACACACACACACACACACACATACACACATCTCCTAAAGGCTGTTTCTCTGGAGAGCCCTCATACAGATATTTATTCTTACAACTGAGCTTTTGTTCATATTACACAGCAGCTCTGATAAGCACCTGGAACATGGCTATTACATGGTACTTAACAAGATTAAATTTTTGTTCTTCCTGAGCATTTTTCCAGAAGTATTAGAAAAGATATCCACCCTTTCTCTAGGATTACCCTCTCTGCCAGGAACCATTTACCTACAAAGTGGATGAGAATAGGAGCCTATCTGAGAACAAAGCAGAGTAGATGTAGGCAGAGCAAAAAGATGGTGAGAAAGACACAAACACGGAGTAGCACAGACAGAAATCAGGCCCCTAAATCCAGCTGTATCCACGAGTCTTTGACTTCTCAGTCATGTGAGCAAATAAATTACTTTATAAGTTAATTTTAATTGGGTGTTACTGTTTGCAAATGAAGTCTTGAATAATACAATACTTCCCTGTGCAAACTGGAGAGCCTACCATACATGTACATGAAAAGGCTGTCACAGTGGCTTTATCAAAAGTATTGTTTAAGGTCAAGGGAAAGCTAAAACTTTAACAAAATAAAATGTATCAACACCAATATGTCTACTTGCCAAATTGAAGTGGGTACTACACAGTTCCCATGGACTCTAGCAACTTAATTCATAAGCTATTATATTTGTATACTCAATGGAGAGCATGAATTTTCCATTATTAATATTTCTAAACTTATAACTACCAAGAGTTATCTTCAAAGATGAAACTCCTTGCCAAGGTTCTAGTTTTCTAGAGTTAAGGAGGTTAAATGAATGTGTTACTTACGTTTCATTTGTAAAAATTTTGACATTACATCTATTGAGCCCTTACTATATATGCCAGGAACGCACAAAAAGCATTATATATTTTAACAGCCAATTCATTTCTATGAAGTATGTACCATTACTATTATTCCCCTATTACAATCTTCAAAGATTAATGTGAGATTAAAATAATGAGCCTAATAATAACAGTCATGGTGCTAAACACTTGTCAAGAGGATACTATTTGCCACACACTGTAGTAAGTGTTTCAAAAGAAGCATTCTATTTAATCTTTACGATTACCTTCTAAGGTAGGTACTATTATCCCTGTTCTACAGATGAGAAAACTAAGGCTTGGAGACTGAAATGCAGACCCAAGGCTTATACACCACAACCGAATCAGTCTGAAAGGTTTGAAAACATTCCACATCGCATCCAAATAAATTGCATACCATTATCTGAAGTGCATTTCAAGTTGTGTGATAAAAGCTTGAACTCATCTACATTTTTTATGCTCTTGAACTGCCATGCAGTTTACATTTACATTTTCCGCTTTAATTCCTCATCTCTGGAAAAAGTAAAGACTCATACTAAAGGAAATATTTATTCCAGCTCAATGAGTAACACAGGATCACTGATTTAGAGTTAGCCCTTTTGATTTCACAAACTGTTCCAAAACTGGGCAGACTTCAGATACACAGAAACGTGGTTTCAGACTAACAGAGCTTTAAAAAAGCTATTAGTAAACTAAAAAGCTATTAGTGAAGTCCTGTTGGAGTAAATCTGATCCCTACTGTGTGGAGGAGACATCTCAGTCCTGAAAATGCCTCTCTACAAGTTTTTACATAGCAGATATCCAAAGCACGTATTTTCTTTTTGTTTTTGTTTTTTTCTTAAGAGACAGAGCCTTGCTATGCTGCCCAAGCTGGCCTCAAACTCCTGAGCTCAGGCAATCTTCCAGTCTCAGCTCCCCAAATACCTGGGACTACAGGCACGAGCCACTGAACCCAGCTCTCAAAGCACATCCTTTAAATATCATATTTTGTACAAAAACTACATGTAAGGCATTTTCTTGTCAGAAAGATGCATATAACTATATATGAATACTTTTAGAAGCATAAAATACACTGGAAACATTAATCCCATTAAAGAAGGGTATAATCTTTAATTGAATTCACGTAAGTGTAGACCACAGACATACACTCACATATAATAAACGTAACTGAAAAGTTACTTATTGACACTTTATCACTGAGCAAACTCCACATGACAAAGTTTCAAATAATTGTCTTACTTTGGGCATCAAAAGTACTCTTACAGTACATATTAATTATCAGAGCTGTCCCTGAAACCAACTGCAGAAGTGCAAAAAGGAAAAAAGAAACAAGAGGCTGGCCTAGAAATCAAGCCATTACAGATCAAGCTCCAGTCAATCAAGACAGGCTCCCCCAGACAGTGGAAGGGTCGACACAGAACACTCACATACTTACTATGAGGTACCTTCCTCAACCAACTGGAGTAGTTGAGTGCTTCATCTATAGCAACTGGCAATTTCAGTTATTTGGGTTTTCTTTAATGTGAACCTAATATTATATGAGAGAGTTCAAACTCTTAACATTGGCCAAAATCAGAATGTAATTACATCTGGTTTGTTTATTATGATGGTTTTTTTTTTTTTTTTAATGAGAACAGCGGGTCTCAAGAAGTTGAAACAGTAGAGGGAAGCATTAAGTTAGGCTGTCATTCTTAAAAACCTGCCAAACCGACCCAGACTGCGGTTGAGGCCCTGAAGAAAGCCATGATCAGGCAGGCATATTAATGCATGATATACAATCTAGCATTTGTTTAATTTCACAAAATCTTCTTTAATATTGACATATGGCATATACTTTTTGGAACTAGCTTTGATAAAATTGACAGTGTCCCCTCAACTATAAGGTGAGATTCTGGGGTTTCGCATGTTTGCATTAGGTGCTCTCAGTAGTCATCCTGCTGTGTGTTTGCTCTATGAGCAATGGAATAAAAGAATACAAAACCCCTTTCTCTTGATGAATACTCATTATCTGTTCTGCCACCTCCACCCAACCCCTGAGAAAGTCCTGCTCAGAACTAAACCTAAGTTCTATTCCAAGAATTTGGAGAAAGGCATTACCTCTATCTCTATTATTTCTGAGTAGAGCCAGAAGTCTCAATTTCATGTTCCAGTAGTCTTGTAATATTGATCTTCAATCATAACCCTCACCCCTTGAGCCATGAACACCTTTAAATCTGCATAACTTCAAAATCATGCTTCTGGTAGAAAACAGATTAAGCTTTAAATGGATGTCTTCGAAGATGAACTGAAATTCTTCTGGGTCTTCTGCAGTCTAACAGTTCCTGCATCTGTCTCTAAACTTTTTTTACAATGAGTACACAAGCATATGTGGATAAATATAAGGACATCAAGATCCCAACCCCATCACTGAACTTCGTTTGACAGAAGCTTCCTGGGTAGCCTACACTTCCCTGCATGAATACAACTGCATGATACTTACTGGGGAAGTAACACATCTCGAATGAGAGCCAGAAGATTGCTGTCAGAATCGACACTGGCCTTCTCCTTGCCATCCCCAAACTCCTGGTTCACGAGTAGAGATGTGGTTTCTGAGAGCAACCGCAAGCTAAAGAGTCTCCACTCCACTTGAAAGAAAAAAAATGCCAAGAATGTGACTCCATGGAGATAGAATGAAAACAGAATGTGTAGCTGATGGAATTCTTGCTGGTGTCATCACACTTACCATTTTGGCTTTGAACCAAGGACACCAAGGGTGGCAGGATATAATCAACAACCTAAAATGAAACACGTAAAAGACGTAGTTCAAATCTCTATGAACACAAAACTGATATCAACCACTATCTATATTTTTTCCACAGACAGAATCCCTAATCAAAGGAGTGAAAAAAGCAATGGCTAAGTTTATTCTGGATTTCAACTCTCCATGACATTTAATAAACCACCAAGCTCATTCAACTCTAAAAAAGTCCTCAGGTCAAAATGACATTATGAAAATCAAAACAGTAATTTCTCAAAACCTTCAGGGTCTATGAAAGGAACTTAAAATATAATGCAAAATCTAGTAGGCACAGGTTGGCATTAAACCATCAGATTAGTTATGTATAAGCTGGTGATCATTACTTCAAGTTTAACCTAAACAACAATCAAAATGTTGGGAAAAAAAGAGACACACAGTCCCCATGTTTTATCAAATACATCAAATAACTATGACAAGTTGATCTTGGTTATTTTTAGAAATAGACCCCAAAGATGTAAATCCACTAGACAAACCACTTCTGTGAGTTCCCAGTTGTATCAGACAGAGAACAATCAATATGGTTTAAAACTTAACCCCAAAAGACAAGTATTTTCCTCCAAAATACCAAAAAAGAAAGAATCCCTATGCTCGTCTAATGATGAAAACTGTTTCATTTGATGAACTATTTTAGTGACAACAAACAAAATTCCCATTGTTTGTGTACTTGTTCTCTCTATACTGATAAAAGAGGAGAATCTGTGCACCGCCAAATGACATCTTGCTCTCCATACCAACAAAACAATGCCCTGCAGAGGCAAGAATCTCCATATATGTGATTGGTGGCCCACTAGTATTAACATGTTCTATCTCCACTTGACATAGGAAATTTCTATGTGATAGTATATCTCAACATTTTTACAAGGACCCTAAGAACCAGGGGTGCTTAGTTCACCCTCTTCCACTAAGTGATGTCACATTACATCACTCAAAGCACAGATATCATGCTTCACCAAGGTATTTTGAGAACTCCAAACTTATAGTAATGTCTAAAGAAAAAACTATGCAAAGGAAAGAAATATATGCTGCTATCAATACTACCAAAATGATCAACAGCTATCTTAAAGGTTGAATAGTATATATCACGAGAGGAGTAACACTGAAACAAATGATGTAAGTGCCCAACTCAAGAAATTTAAAAACAATTAAATAGTCAAAAAAGCAAGCTTGTCAGAAGATGAATACAGAAAAATCAACAGTATTTATGAGACAGAGTAGGAATGAGGCTTGGCTCCAGCTCATCCCTACTAGAGCATTCTTTCATACATTCCCAGTGATCACAAAACCCACACCACTACCTCACTGATGCCATACCCGCTAACCCCAAGGCTTTAGTCATGCTATATTGTTCCACTGAGCTCTCAAAATGTTTAACCATGCCTTTTACTTAAAGAATTCCAGGAACTGGCCTTAGGAGATCCAAACTATCAAACCAAGGTTGTGGAGTGTCCCACCTCAGGAAGGAATGGCAGCCTTGATGCTCCTGGCCAGACCGCCAGGTGGCCCATTACTCAAGATGACCATTGTAACCACATACGCTGCCCTGCACACCCTACCCATTATGTGCTTTGCCCAGTCCAGCATGCATACCCTACCCCTCGTATCAATTTCCATGCTTTGCCTAATGCAAAATCCCAACCAGCTCTTTTCAGAGAGTCAGTCAGGGAATTCTCTTTCTCTCTCTCTCTCTCTCTCTCTCTCTCTTTCTCTCTCATGCTGCTTCCCTCATCGCTGGACATAAGCTCCAATGAAGCCTTGTCCGGAAGAACTCTGTCGGCCTCATGTCCTATTGCATTAAGAGCCCAAGAACTCATGGTCAGTAACATATTCATTCAGGGCTTATCAGGGATCACCAGACATGGGGAGCTTTTTTCTCCTCTGTGGAGGGAGGCTTGTGAGCCAGCAGGACAGCAGGATGTGACCCCTTCGTGGCTGACAGGAAGTCACCTGAAGTTTTGATTCAGCGCTGCTATGACTGGTGACTTCTTCCTCCAGCCTCCCTGAGATTCCTCATAACCCACCCCGGACAATGCTTTCCCTTCCCTCCTGGTCTTCTATTTGTTGTGTCTTTCTCTTTCTTTCTTCTTCCTTTCTCCTTCCCTTCCTTCACTTTTCATTAACTTCATTGTTTCAGCCTAAATAGACACCCGTGTGGCACTGATTCAGCCTCACTAGACACCCATGTGGCACTGGTTCAACCTCAATAGACACCCACGCAGCACAGGCCAAAACGGTCATTCAGTTCAGCTGGTAGGAAACTCTGTCTGGCACTGGGCTCTGTAATTTTCTTTAAGTACGTTCCCTCCCTTTGCCACGCCTTGTGGGAAAGGGAAGGCTGTGGACTTTGTCGTCTGTCTATCCAAGCCTGCAACAAACCCTGGGTGTTATCTTTGTGAAGAGAGGACTGACAGCACATGGATCCTGAGTTTGTGTCACTCCCGTCCTGATCCATTTTTCCTTCTTGTGTGTTTCATTTGACATCTGATTCCCCCATGCAGACTGTTAGGTGGCATCTTGCAAAGATAAGAGGCTTTCCTTCGGTTCCTCCATAAAATGGACAAAAGATGACTTTCTCTTGTAATGCAGCTTGGCCCCCACAGCTATGCTGCAGTGAGCAGTCAACAAAAGCTGCTTTGCTCTTCCAGAAGCTACACAGAAAGGGAACCCAGAAACCTGGCATGCCAGCAAAAGGTTAAGGATTTCTTACCAGCCAGGCTTCTGGCCTGCTTCTCTGTGCAAACCAGTTGAGTGAAATGGTAAAGACAATTATTTGTCTCAAGGCCTATGACCCCTATAAGCCTGTTGTTTGGCAGACTCGTCAGTTACAAACATTGCTGCAGGTCCTTGTCCTTGAAACAAAAACTGGATGAGGTTTCCCTTTCATTTTCTTTTCTGTCTTTGGGAGCTTGACCTTATGACCATGGGGGGTTCCCTTTCTTGCTATCTAGCATCCAGAAGGTGGGAATTCCGAGGCTCATGTCAGGTAGCTGGTCTGAAAGAACCTGGAGTCTGAGACACAAGCACACATTCCTTGTCCCAAATATGTCAAAAGCCCTTGGAGATGAGTTCTGTCTTAAAAGGTCCCACCCCAAGGGGCTTTTGTCATCTTTTGCTATCTTAAATCTATTTCAGACAGTAGATTTGGAGACCATGGAGATGCCTCCTCTACCCCCTCTCTAGAAATACCACTTGCTTATATTATAAAAACCTGAAAAATCACCATCTGAGTTTTAAAGGGTTTTTGGATTGAGTCGCTACTGAACCTAAGTACATCATTAAAGGAAAAGCACTTTTCTTATTCTCAACAATTTTTAAAAGGTTTAAATTAAAAAGAAGGATGCATAAGAATGTCATGGCTAGCCTTACAAATTATCTTGAGCAGGTGAAATTCCTTGCAAGCTTGAAAAAGGCTACTCGAGTTTCCTTCTGGAAAGACTACTGCCTCATGCTGTAGCTCAGTGGCTAAGGCTGTGCCTTTTCACAGTGGGTTCAATACCTGGCATAGGGAATGAGTCCTTTCTGGTTTTATATTTGTGTGACCTTTGCCATTTATTATTTTCCCCTCCATGAACAACTTCTGACTTCCTGTCTTGAATTTTCCTTTCTCTGAGCTACCTTTGAGGTGATTCTAAATCTTATAAAAACTGCTTGCCCTAAAAGGTTAGGCAAGGACAATAACTTGTTCAGCAGGAAGTAGCTTCTGAAGATGAGATCTTCGGCCCTTTCTCCTTAAGCATAAAGAAGGTGAAATTTCTCAGCAGGGAATGAGACAGCAGGAATGGGGCTTGGCTTCAGCTCACCCTCACCAGAGCATTCTTTAATACATTCCCACTGATCACAAAACCCACACCACTACCTCACTGATGCCTTACCCACTAATCCCAAGGCTTTAGTCATACTCTGTTGTTCTTCTATGCTCCCATAATGTTTAACCATGCCTTTTACTTAAGGAATTACAAGAACTGGCCTTAGGAGATCCAAAATAAACCAAAGTTGCAGAGTGTTCCACCTCAGGAAGGAATGACAGCCTTATTGTCATTGGCCAGACCACCAGGTGGCCCATTTCTCAAGATAAACATCATAAGCAATTGTGCTGACCTGTATACCCTACCCTTTACGTTCTTTGCCCAGCCCAGACTGCATATCCTACTCTATTTATTAATTCTTATGTCTTGCCTAATAAAAATTTCCAACCAGCTCTTCAAAGAGTTTGTCTGGGAATTCTCTCTCATGATGCTTCCTTTATGCCCAGGCACAAGCTCCAATGAAGCCTCGTATGGAAAAACTCTTTTGGCCTCATGTCAATTTCTATTGCACTGAGAGCCCAAGGACCATTGTAACATTTATATGTACCTACAACAACCAACTGAATAACATAATTCATAAAAATTCCATTTACAACAGGAATATTGTGATCTTAGCAAGAATATATATATATATATGGATATAAATGTATGTGTGCATATATGTGTGTGTATATGCATATGAATATATTTACAGGTACTATAGTCATTGATGGACTTCTGGGTTCTAGACCAACATGTAAAGAGTTTGGAAATCATCACAACCAACCATACAACAAAGAAAAAGCTAAACAAACTAAAAATCAACAACTTTTCTTAGATAGGTCAAAGAATTGAAGTCATAGGGAAACCACCATCCTCAAAACTGGAGTGACAAGCAAATTCAGAAAATCACAGCTTACCAGCAGCAGGAACCGCCACTGGAGACAGCAATTACAACAACAACATAAAGGGTGATTGACTGAAACTGTTGGAGATTGGGCATGGACTAGTATAAGAGATTAAAAACTCCCAGAGGCCCAGCCTTAGGAGAGCCCCCATGCTTCTGCAAGTGTTACCATCAGGAGCTTACCACCAATACCACTTTTCAGGGTGAACTTGGAGAAAAAATCTCCTGGTGCTTCAGTAGGGGAAGGAGAAATTTAACTATTTTGAAATATGCCCAGAGCATTGTTTAACAAAGGTCTGGACTCAGAGAAGCTATTTTATAACAGCCTAACTTAATGGGGTTTTAGCAGAACTTAACTCCCCAGGGCAAGGGACATGCCCAACTCCAGGTCCCTCTAGCCTTCTTGTCTCACCTACAGTGGGAGGTTGGGGGTGCTGAAAAGCACTTGTGAAGGTCACAGCCTAGGTACTCAGGCTCACTAAAAGAGTAAGACCTAATCACAGAACTATACAATACATGCCTTCCCCCAGCATCTTACCACAACATCAACACGGCTTCAGTATAGTAACACAGACTTACAACTGACACAGGTGGTATTTAAGACAGAGTTCTTAGGGAAACCCAAAGACAACAGGAGAGAAAACAACTCGGTTACTAGAGGAAATTTTAGTCTCTGAAACCTACAACTACCACAAACAACCAACACAGCCTACCTCCTGGCCTTTTATAAACATAAAACTTCACACTAAAGGTCCATTTACCTAAGTTCAGTTCGCCTGACACATCACGCTGGAATGAAATTTTCAAAGTGCTAAGAGAAAAAAGTCACCAACCTACAATTCTGTATACAATGAAATTATCCCTCAAAATTGAAGGAGAAATGAAGACTTTCTCACAGACAAAAATTGAGGAAATTTTTCACCAGCAGACTTGCCTTGTAAGAAATATTTAAAGAAATTCTTCAGAGTGAAGGAAAATTATAGGTCAGGAACGCACATCTACATAAAGAAAGCAAGAACGTTAGAGAAGTGAATAAATGAAGGTAAAACACAGTTTTTAATAAGAAGACTCAGAGAGGCCAATTCTCTGAAAATTAATCTATAATTCCAACACACACAAAAAAAAATTTAACAAGGTTTTCAGGAACTCCTCATATTGACTCTGTAATATACATGGAAAGCAGATCAAGAAGAACAGAAAACTGGCCAGGTGCAGTAGCTCACGCCTGGAAGCCACCTGGGGAGCTGAGTTGGCAAATCACTTGAGGTCGGGAGTTCGAGATCAGCCTGGATAACATGATGAAACCTTATCTCTACTGAAAATGCAAAATTTAGCCAGGCATGGTGGCAAGTGCCCATAATCCCAGCTACTCGGGAGTCTGAGGGGCAAGAATCACTTCAACCTGGGAGGTGGAGGTTGCAATGAGCTGAGATTGTGCCACTGCACTCCAAACTGGGCGACAGAGCAAGATTTCATCTTAACAACAACAAAAAGAATAAAAGAAAACTTCCAAGAAAGCTTGGGAAAAGGATGCCTAACTCTAACAAGTTTCCACATTTACTACGATGGAAATAACATGCTATAAGCACAGGGCTAGATATGATCAATGGACCAGAATTACTGGTCACAGTCAGTGCTAGGGAAAGGCAATCTCCCTAGATAGAAACACCTGAAACTGGTGATCAGAAGCTAGAAACAGACATATATGGGAACTCTCTATATGAGAGAGTCATTCAGAGTAGGACCTGAATCTGGCTCACTACATTCTCAAAGATGGTATAGCCAAGCATGGTGGCTCACACCTGTAGTCTCAGCTACTTAGGAGGCCAAGGTGGGAGAATCGCTTGAGCCCAGGAGTTTGAGAACAGCCTGAGCAACATAGTGGAACCCCATCCCTAAAAAATGAATAAACAAACAAACAAACAAATAGATGGTTTATCTAAGGCCCTTACTAAGAATATATGAGCAAACCAAATAGCTAAAAAGTTTTCTTGGGGCCACTTTTTACATCACTGCTATAACTCTATTCATACTATTTTTCAGTATAAAGAAGGTATTTTTTAAAAGATTTGAACTTACAAAAGTATTTGTTTATGGTACAGAATGTCAATTTCCTTAGAACAAAACAAAACCTAATTTGCTTTTTGTATCCTAGTTATCAGCTGAGGTCACCCTAAACTTTGAGTTTCAAATAAAACCGTCAGCCTTGCATGCTATTAAGCAATTTAGTGTCCTTTCCAAGATTTCTGGGAATTTGCAGAGGCTTATTTACTTTCCCATGATTCACTGCCAACTCTGAGTTTCTACCTCACTTATCTGCTTTTTACCTTCTCCTGCCTGCTATTTGCTTCTGGGAGACTGAATATACTGGTGGGAGCCAGACTATATATGACAATATATGACAAAAGAACTCTAACCCACAACCTCTACAGGAACCAGTAGGGAAGCTAAAACCACAACCTCGGTAATAATTAGACTGGGATGGTTAGGATTTAGTCAATGACTGTCATCTTCAGTATTTTTTGTACTCTTCCAACTTAGGGCCGACTAGAGAAAGCCAAAAATGTTCCCCGAACCAACCACATAGGATGTCCTGCTTCTAATGAGCCCACTTCCAGTTTCCCCTGCCAAGAGCCTCCAATCAGGGCACACCTGAAGTCTTCCCTCTCCCACTCCCTTCCTTGCCTTTAAGTCTCTGCCAAATGCTAGCAATGTTGGCCAACTTCTTTGCTATAGCATTTGGTTGATCTTTGTTGATTTCTACCCACCAGTGTAAGTCATAGAACATAGCCCTTTTTAATAATTACATTTAGAAGACTCACAGATTCTTGGTATGTATACCAGACTTTATTGAAAGTCTGGAGTAATGGAGGGTTTATAGCAGCAACACCAACAATTTAAAATTGAAGTTTATCTGTTTTTAATCATCTTCAATCACTTGCAACTTTAACTTTTCTCACAGGCCTTCTTCCTTCACAAGCTCTGGGCTCCTGTCCTGCTGACTAACTTTTTGGCTTCTAGGCAGCCCTCCTCGTTGTTTCTGCCTCCTTTCCTCTTTTGTTAACTCTCCTACCAACCAATACATTTTTATTTCTTATACAGACAAATTTTAGCTATTCTGTTACCCCTATCCCCTTTCTTCATCCAGGGTTCTAGGCCACTCCCCAATCTTGCCTACAAAAGAAACAGAAACTCAATACAGACCATCCATGGCCTCATAGCTATAGAAAGGCCAGGCATATGTTTCCAGGTAACAGCTTTTCTGTCTTCAACCAGACCACCTTTCCAGGACAGAGCACCTATATGCAAAAGGGAGGTTCTTCCCTCATAATCCAAGCTCATAATGTTGCAGCAGGTAGGCAGGCAGACATGAGCAGGGCAAGAGAGGGCCCCTGACCCCAACCAGGAACATCAGGCGACATCAGGTGATAGGCGGTTGTTAACTGTCTAAAATTACTGGTCACAGTCAGTGCTAGGGAAAGGCAGTCTCCCTAGATAGAAACACCTGAAACTGGTGATCAGAAGCTTCCTGGTAAGATCTAAGGAGTTAGGTGACTGGGCTCAAGCATGTGCACTAAGAGGCAAAATGGCAGAGTTTAACTGGTATATGACCTTCTGGGAACATTCTAGTGGTAAGGGAAGAATTGCCTCAAGTGAGCATGTGTACAACTCCAGTAAACACAGCGCACATGTGGCCCCTTCCAAGTTCTGGAGGCCACTGCACATGTGGACAACCCATCCCAAGGGAAGCATCAGGGGAGAAGAGATGCAGACCCTGGAAGCATGCCAACGTATAAAACCCCAAGTCCAAGGTCAAACCACAAACTTGAATCTCTCAAGTTGCCCACTTGGCCCTCTTCCAAGTATACTTTACTTCCTTTTGTTCCTGCTATAAAACTTTTAAATAAACTTTCACTCCTGCTCTAAAACTTGCCTTGAGTCTGCCTATGCCCATGAGTCGAATTCCTTCTTCTGAGGAGGCAAGAACTGAAACTGTTGCAGACCCATACGGATTTGCCACCACTAACAACACCTCCCCCAAAGATGGGAAATTCTCTCTTCCAAATATCCTTTTAAACAGTATTATCTATTTATTCATTTCCTTTAACATCCATTGATTTTTAACTAAAGTAGTGGCTAAATTGTCTTAGGACCTGAGAAATTTCAAACCCGATAACACACCAACACAAAGAATGAGTTAATACTACACTTATTGATTAATCATGTTACATACAGGATGTTTGGAGAGTGTAGTCTGATACATGATGAAGCGCAATCTGCATTTTGAGAAGTCAAATTAAAATTGTTCGCTTTAACGACAACCCAACACCAAACAGCAACAATGCAGCAAGACAATAAAGAACAACAAAAAAAAAGGACAAAGCCCTAAAAATTATCATTATCAAGTCACTTCTAATTCATAGTGAGAAAACCATGACAACAAAATCTGACACAGTATATGACAGCAAACATGTTCTAAACCTTTGAATGGGCATGGCTTTGCTCACTGGTACGGGGTCACCTTATTAAAAAGAGACTGAATCACTGAGACAAGAGACAATGAGTACCTTTTTGCTGCTGTGGAGTTCAATAATATGCTCACCAATGTTCTGCCCTTCCAGAGTCTTCCACAGAATTTGTACATATACATATTTATATATACTACTATATGCTGCATATTTAATGACATATGACATATATTTAATGGTATTAAAATAAATGCCATTGCACCCTAATCAAGCTCCTCTGTACCAGCGATCTCTATTATAAAATTCCATCACTCATTATTTATTTTAGTGTAGGGATAATACACTTATATGGAATAATCCAAGGAATTTTAATAATTAATACTAGTAATATTGATTTCTTAAAGACATTCACTTGTGCTAAAGTTCATTTGACACGTGTTCTGAAAGTAAAGACCTACTGAACTTTTTGAAAATGGAAATTCCCAAGCCTGGTGACTTTTATTTCTTTGCTCAAACTAGGACCCCCACCCATTTTTTTTTAAATGTGTGAATATACGTGCACATTAGCTTCTCTGTATATCAGTTTCTCTGCATGTTAACGATTCTCAATGACATGTCCCTGTCCCAAATGAAATGAATGTCTGTGACTTAGGAATGCTAAGACAGCTCTGGGACAATAGTACATGCTAAACAAAAGTAAACGCATTTGAAATTCATAAATAACACTTGCATCACTAAACCTTATTTTACTTGTTCTTAAAGTTATTGTTGCCCAAGATGATGCTTTGTTTAAATCTTCTTTCCAATATTAAATAGTTATAAAAATGTTAAGGAATTCCCACGGTTATGTTAGGTTGGTAACACACTATTGGGAAGACTGTCGAAATAGGCATTCTCATACATTGCTGGTGAGACAGAAAAACGGTAAAAGCCTACATAAGGGATTCTGGCAGTATCTAACAAAAGCACAAGTGTATTTACTCTTTGATCCCAAAATCACCCTTCTAGTGATTAAACTGGTAAATCACAATTTACCCTGAAGATACACCTACAACAATAGGAAACTAAATATGAACAAGGTTATTTATTGCTTATAATTCAAATATTAAGCAATTACCTAGTGGGCCAAACATTGGTGGAATACTAAACTTGTTTTAATAAAGAGTGAGAAAAATCTCTAAGAACTGATATGGAGTAATTTCTAACACTCATTACTAAAGGAAAAGGCAAAATGCAAAAGAACGTATATCGTATGTTACCTACAGTATAAGAAGGAAAAATAAGAAAACATATACTCTCTTTACAGAAAGAAATATTAAAAGGACAAATCAGAAAACAATGAAGTTGTTTATCTACAAGGTAAGGAGAGTATGATGGAATGGCAATGGAGTAGAAGGGATATATATTTCAGGGAAGGGAGTGGCACTGCTCTGAATATATCTTTTTCCATAGTTTTGACTTTTTTGGAAGCACATCCATGTTCTACATATTTTAAAAATTAAAAGCAACAAAAGAGGAAGGAGAAAAAGAAAACCTAAAATTGAAAGTGAACGGAGACAAATCAACAGTACCTCAAACGAATATTATAACCACACCAAAAGTGGGGAAGGGAGCTAATCCAAGTACCTTATGAACACAGTATTGACTATATACTCCCAGTGTTGCTTGGAGATGAGAAGGGGTTGGGAAGGCAAGGAATTCAGCAAACAAATTGTGACCTCATTTGGTTTGTTTTGGTATTGGTTTCAGTGAAGCAATTCCATAACAATTTTAAATGTATTACAGGATTAAGCAAACAAGAAAATGTGCTGATGATGCTGAAGCCAAAACTTCTACAAAGGGATACACAAATATAGAATGGGCAAAGGCAAGAAAGAACTGTGTAGGAGACTGGATACGAAGATAGCATTGTGAACTTATGATTTCAAATATGTATGTGTGTACATATAGGCAAGTGTATGTAAGTACTTATAGCTGTCCCTCAGTATCAACAGGGGACTGGCTCCAGGGAGAGACCAATGTGTCAACACGTAATTGAGTAGGAGCATCGTAGGGGCTATTATGGAGGGAGGTATAGAAAGCTATGGACCCCAGAGCAGGGGGGGACATACTCTGTTGGGTGGGTAGAGGGGAGTCTCACAGAAATTACTTTTGAACAGGGCCTAGAGAGAAAAGGAGGAGGAGATAGAGCAGACAATCTAACTTGGGGGATGAGAAGTCTAGGTTCACATAAGGAATGCTGAGTATAGTTGGGCTTCAGTATCTGAGACAGATTGGTTCCAGGATCCCTTTCCCTATACCAAAATCCAGGAATCCTTAAGTCCTTTATATAAAATGGCATTAGTATTTGCATATAAACTACACACAACCTCCCATATACCTTCAATCATCTCTAGGTGACTTATAATATCTAATGCAATGTAAGTGCCAGCTAATAGTTGTTATACTCTATTTTTTAAATGTGTATTATTTTTTATTGTTGTATTATCACTTTTCACTTTTTTTCAAATACGTTTTATCTGCTATTGGTTGAATCCAAGGATGTGGAACCTGTGAATATGGAGGGCCAAACCATCTGTGACTATACAGTATGTATGTGTGTTCATATGCATATGTGTTAGTCTACTCAGGCTGCTATAACAAATGCTTTAGACTGGGTAATTTAATAATAGAAATGTGTTTCTCACAGTTTAGCAGGCTGGGAAGTCCAAGATCATGGTGCCAGCAGGTTCAATGTCTGGTGAGGGCTGCTTCCAAGATGGCATCCTTTAGCTGTGTCTTCACATGGCAGAAGAAGTACAAAGGCCAAAACAACTCCCTCAAGTTCTTTTAAAGGACACAAATTCCATTCATGAGAGGGGACCCCTCATGATCTAATCATCTTCTGAAGGCCCCACCTCTTAATACTATGACATTGGGGATTAAGTTTCAATATATGAAGTTTGAGGACACATTCAGACCATCACAATGCATATACATGCATATATTTCCTAACTGCTTCTTGGAAGGGCTAGAAGCTAAGATGTCCCAGAAGAGAAGAGCACACTTAGTGCCCCATCTTGGTCTCTAATGCCATTTCCCAGTAAAGAAAACCAGCGCTCCTCAGAGAAATGACTAATTTCATAGCCAGGGAAGAGTAGTAACAAACTGAGGAAAAAATATTTTGTTGTAACATAAAATAAGGCAGCATTCAAAAAAGAATAGGCTATGTCACAAAGACACTTGAAAGAAGTCAACTTGAAAGGGCTTGCACTAGCCAAATTTGGAAAATATCAGGACCAAAATAATATAGTAATGAAGTCATTGATAAAAATAGGAATCTGTGGTAGACTGAATGATGCCTCCCCAAAGACGGCCATGTCCTGATTTCCAGAACCTTCAAATTTGTTATTTACATAGCAAAAGGGAACTTGCAGATGAGGTTAAGGACCCTGAGAGGAGACAGTATCTTGGATTATTCAGGCGGGTCCAATATAACAACAAGGGTCCTTAAAGGGTGACAGGATGGTCAGAGTCAGAGAACATGTAACAATAAAAGCAGAGGTTAGAGAGAGATTTGAAGATGCTGCTCTGATGGCTTTCAAGATGGAAGAAGGGGCCACAAGCCTAAGAATCCAGGTGGCCTCAAGAAGTTGGAAAAGTCAAGGAAGCAGACCCTTCCCTGAGAGTCTCTGGAAGGAATACAGCCATGCTGACACCTTCATTTTAGCCCTAAAATTCATTTCAAGCTTCTGACTCTCCAGAACTGTAAGATAACAAATTTGTGTTGTTTTAAACTAGTAAATTTGTGGTGATTTGTTACAGCAGCAATAGAAAACTAATACAGAATATGAATCCACACCAATAAAAGATAGGTAGAGATGCTTATTCACATCAGTTAACTTTAAATATATATACACAGTCATGCATGGCATAATGACGCTTTGGTCAGCAACAGAGCACATGTATGATGACGGTCCCATAAGATTATAATGGAGCTGAAAAATTCCTATTGCTTACTGACAACGTCTTGACGATCCTGATCTTGTGTAATCCTAGACTAATTGTGTGTGTTTTTGTCTTCATTTTTAATAAAAAAGTTTAGAAAGGAAAAAAAAATTTAACTAAAAATTTCAAAAATAGAAAAAAGCTTATCAAATATTTTTGTACAACAGAACAATGTGTGTTTTAAAATCAATGTTATTACAAAGAGTCAAAAAGTTTTTAGAAGTTTATAAAGCAAAAATGTGATAGTAAGATACAGAGAATTTGATACTGAAGAAAGAAAAATACATTTTTTTTCTACAGGCATGCACCACTGTGCCCAGTTAATTGTTTTTTAAATTTTTTGTAGGTATATAGTCTCACTATGTTGCCCAGGTTGGTCTTTGAACTCCTGGCCTCAAGTGGTTCGCCTGCCTCAGTCTCCCAAAGTGCTAAGATTACAGGTGAAGGTGTGAGCCTCTGTGCCCGACCAAAAAATATTTTTTAATAAATTTAGTGTAGCTTAAGTGAACAGTGTTGATAATGTCTGCAGTAGTGTATAGTAATGTCCTAGGCCTTCAGATTCAGTCACTACTCACTAATGACTCACCCAAAGCAACTCCAGTCCTGCAAGCTCCATTCATAGTAAGCATCCTATAAAGGTGTAACATTTATCTTTATACGGTATTTTCACCACACCTTTTCCTGGTATACTTACCATTTGTTACAATCACCTACAATATTCAGTGCAGTAACATGCTGTACCGGTTTGTAGTCTAGGTGTGTAATGGGCTACACCACTCAGGTTGGTGTAAGTACATTCTATGATGTTTGCACAACAAAAAAAATCACCATATAAGGCATTTTTCAGACTGCATCTCCATCTTTAAGCAAGGCATGACTGTATATACAAGTTGGGCATTCCTAATCCAAAAATCTAAAATCTGAAATGCTCTAAAATTTGAAACATTTTTTTCTCTTTTTTAGAAATGGGGTTATGGCTACATTGCCCAAGCTGGCCTTGAACTCCTAGGCTCAAGTTATTCTCCCACCTCAGCCTCCCAAGTAGCTGCAACTACAGGAGCTCACCACCATGCCCAGCTTGAAACTTTTTGAGCACCAACATGACACTCAGAGGCAATGCTCATTAGAGTATTTCAGATTTTCAGATTAGGGATGTTCAACCAATAAGGATAATGCAAATATCCCAAAAATGCAAATATTTGAAAATCCCCAAAACATCCAAAATCTAAAGCACTTCTGGTCCCAAGTGTTTCAGATAAGGGATAATCAACCTGTATATAGGCTTACCTTTACCAAGTTCTAAACCTTTTTTCATATTTATGTAAATTTTTAATTCACAAATAAGATATATACATAAAGATGTACTTATCCTAAGTATACAATTCAGATAATTTTCACAACATGAACATACTCATGTAAGTAGCACCTAGATGAAGGAACAGGACCTTATGAAGCCCCCTTTGTCACCTACCAGTCATCACCCAAGGGTCATCACTATCATGACTTGGAATAGTTTTGTCTATTCTTAATTTTTTTGCAAGTGGAATCATGGTATTTTGTATTTGTTAACTTTAGCTCAACATTAAATTTGTAAGATTTATCCATGTCATTAAGTGTAACTGAAGGTCATTTGTTTTCTCTGTGGAAGAGCATTTCATCATTTGACTATACCATAATGTACTCATCCACAGACTGTTGATGGGAATTTGGATGGTTTCCAGTTTGGAGCTATGAGCATTCTTAGCTCATTTGTATTGAATATATATTTAGAAGTAAAATTGCTGAGTCACAGTATATGCATATGTTCAGCTTTAGTAGCTACTGCCCAACAGTTTTTCAGAGTAGTTGTACCAACGTACACTCTCACTGAGTATAGTGTTTCTGGGTTCCATGTGCTCTACATCACCACCAACACTAAGTATTAACTCAAATAACTGGTTTAAAGCTAGATTATTCATTATTTATTAGCCACCAGCCTTTCTCTGAAAAATTTACAAAAGGATAGGTTTTTCATTAAAAAGTATTAAGGCTTAGCTTACTTTCTAAAGTCAAATAGAAATACATTTTAATCAAATTATGTATATTGCAGCCAGAACTTTCTAATAAAGAAGTCATCTTTATTTTCCCTTTGCTATTAATAATATTTTCCAAAACCACCATGAGTGGGGAACAAATTCTCTGTACAAAACAAATCATGTGGCTTTCTCACTGTCCTATAGGCCAGATTGATGATTTCAACTCTGAGGAGCTAAATGGTCTAAAACTCTGGGAAAAATCTGAATTAAGTGCTTGTGCTCAGCAAGAATCAAATGCATTTAGCCACTTCTATACAATATAGTATTGATCAGCAGCCTTGAACATCATGTGTGCTAACATTTCAAACAACAGTATGTTCCCTGGGGTGTTAGATCTTCATCTTCATGTATTCTAGTCATGCTCAAAAAGAGGTAATTAGAAAATTTCTCATGAGTTATAGCATTAAAAAATATTTTTATGAAGCCAGTAAGTTGCAATAATACCTCTTCTATCATAATAGATGCTGTAGTTACAATAATTAGTATGCTTGCATTTCATGATTAGAAAAGAAACTAATTTCTATTTAAATGCAAAATAGATATTTATAAATACTGGATCTTAACAAATTAGCCATAAAGTTACTGCTCATTAGGCAAAAGAATTAATAAGCAACATCTCAGCAAGTCATATCTTATTTGATGAATTCATTGCTATGACAATGACTATGACAAACAGGTTCCTAGTTATGGTGGGTACTGTTACGTGGATTAACATTCTCACAGAAAACAATGAAAACTGCCAGATAAAATATAGACCCTAAACCCTAAGCCCTGAAAACAGGGGGAGCTTTCAGACTAGTTTCTGAATGAAAACCTGAGGCAGAGAGTTGAGACCATGAGAGCATGGAGCTGACTGCCCAGAAGGCACTTAGCAACAACACAAACACAGGTATCAGTGGGACCCCTGCACTCAGATCCTCCTAGAATACAGAGTTTTATGAGTCACCTCACACAGAAACAGATACCTGCAGAGAGGAGATTATACTCTCAAAGTAAGGAAAAACTAGATTCATTCACCAACCCCTCCACACACATTCACACTCCTGAAAATTGAGGAGGCTGCTCTGGGAAGTTATGATCTCAGACCTAAATTGTCAGGGATTTGCACATTGGGTACAAATGATGCTGATCTGAGGTACTGTCCCAACTGGCAGAGCCCTTAGGTGCCTGGCAGAAGGAAACATGTTATGGAGGAAGGAACATCCATACTTGATTTCAGGGAATGCCCTCTAATGGATTTCAGGAACAATGACCAAAAAGGATAAACAATATTCAGGTCTCCAAGAAAACAGGAAGATTTGGGCATGAACAAGATATAACAGACACCACAGACAAAAGATGACTTTCATAGTCTTCTGATATGAAAGACTGAATAACAAACATGAATAAATAAGTCACACACTAGAAAATACAAGGAACAGGAAATTATAAAAAGCAATACAGATTTGAAAAAAAAAAAAAAGAAAAGACAAGCAGAATTTCTAGCAATGATAGATGTCTACAAATCAAAAATGACCAAAATTAGAAACTCAACTGCTATATGTGGCAGCAGAAGGGGCACAGTAGAAGACAGGAAAAAAAAAGAAAAAAAATTATTCAAAATATTAACTCTAAAAAAGAAAAAGCTGGAATACACAAAAAGTAAGAATTAGAAAGTACAGCCGGGCGCGGTGGCTCACGCCTGTAATCCCAGCACTTTGGGAGGCTGAGGTGGGTGGATCACGAGGTCAGGAGATCGAGACCACCGTGAAACCCCGTCTCTACTAAAAATACAAAAAAATTAGCCGGGCGAGGTGGCGGGTGCCTGTAGTCCCAGCTACTCAGGAGGCTGAGGCAGGAGAATGGTGTGAACCCGGGAGGCGGAGCTTGTAGTGAGCCGAGATTGCGCCACTGCACTCCAGCCTGGGGGACAGAGCGAGACTCTGTCTCAAAAAAAAAAAAAAAAGAATTAGAAAGTACAGTGAGAAAGTTTCATGAGTATGTGATCTGAATTGCTGAAGGAGATAGAACGAGAGAGAGAATAAGCAGAGATAATGGCAGAAAGTTTTCCAGACTGATGAAAAAGGAAATCCACAGATTAAAGAAGCACAGAGAATCCTCAAAAGAATAAGTAAAAAAAAGAAATTTGTATTTAGTTACATCATAGTGAATCTACAGAAAACCAAATCTACACCACCTCCCCCAAAAACTTTTTAGAAGGGCCGAAGGAACAAAAAGAGAGATTTCCTTCCGAGGAAAAACTTGAGATTAATCACCAACCTATCAATAGCAACAATTCAGAACGTAAGATAATGAAATAATATCTGTGCAGTGCTGAAAAATAATACCAAAAACAATTACCAAACTGAAATTTAATACTCAGCAAAATATCACTCAAGGAAGAATGACTTTATCAGATACTTTGCCACTAGCACACGTAAGCTAAAGGAAACTATAAAGGATGTACTTCAGTCAGAAATAAGTGAAGACAGGAGTGAAAACTAAGAAGAAAAGAAGCATAAAAAAGTAGTAAATACATGATAAAGGTAAATGAACATTAACTATATTAAAGTAGTGATGATAAAGTCTGGTGGATATTTAAAAGAGAGAAACAAAACAAGACAGACTTGAAAATCCCAGACAACAACAATATATATATCATGAGGGGACTAAGTGGAGTTAAGTAGGATAAGGTCTGTATATTACTAATAGAAAAGAAAGTTTATTTTTAAGTTTAGCTTTTAATACATTAATATGTATGATGTAAACTTTAGAGTAACCAGTAAAAGAATAGGAGGAGAATATATAAATACCAACCTTATATGGGGAAAAAACAAAATGAAAAATAAAATGTCAATAAAACAAGAGAGCAGAAGTAGGTAAGAAGAAAATGATGTATGACAGTTTGAAAGAATATAGTAGAATGAATCCAAACAGACCAACAATTACAGTGTGTAAATGGAGTACATGCTGTAGTTAGAAGTAAAAAATTGGCCAAATTAATTTTTTAATTTTTTAAATATTTATTTATTTATTTTGAGACCCAGTCTCGCTCTGTCGCCCAGACTGGAGTGCAGTGGCGTGATCTCAGCTCACTGAAACCTCCGCCTCCCAGATTCAAGTGATCCTCCTGCCTCAGTCTGCAGACTAGCTGGGATTACGGGTACATGCCACCACATCCAGCCAATTTTTGCATTTTTAGTAGAAACGGGGTTTCACTATGTTGGCCAGACTGGTCTTGAACTCCCAACCTCATGTGATCTGCCTGCCTTGGCCTCCCAAAGTGCTGGGATTACAGGCATGAGTCACCATGCCTGGCCTGGGCAAATTAATTTAAAAATATTATATGATGTTTATATTACATAGCTCTAAAACATAAAAATAGATGTTTGAAGGAAAAGAACGAAAAAATATATAGAAGGCAAATATTAATGAAAAGAAAGTTTGCATGATTATGTTAGAATGGGACAAAGAGTAAGGCAAAAAACATTCCTAGATATAAAGAGGGCCACTTCACAACGATACAAGGCTGACTTCATAAGACGACATAAATTGAAATTTGCATACACCTAATAACATGGCCTCAAAACACATAAAACAAAAATTGTCAGAACTACCAGAAGAAATAAATTCATAATACTTATAGGAGATTTATACACATCTCTTTCAGTAATTTATAGAAAAAGCAGACCAAATTTAGTAAGTTATTTTTTTGTTTTTTTTTTTTTTTTTTGAGACAGAGTCTCATTTTGTCACCAGCCTGGAGTGCGGTGGTGCGATCTGGGCTCACTGCAACCTCCACCTCCCAGGTTCAAGCGATTCTCCTGCCTCAGCCTCCCGAGTAGCTGGGACTACAGGCATGCACCACCATGCCCAGCTAATTTTTGTATTTTCAGTAGAGATGGGGTTTCACCATGTTGGCCAGGATGGTCTTGACCTCCTGACCTCAAGTGATCTGCTCGCCTCAGCCTCCCAAAATACTGGGATTATAGGTGTAAGCCACCACGCCCAGCCAAGGATAAGATTTGAATAACTAATAAAATTACTTCATGATCATATATTGAATACTGCACAGAACAGCTGCAAAATATGTATTTTTTTCAAACATACAGAGTATCTATAAAAAAATAACCTCATAATGGGCTATAAACCAAGACTTGATGAATTTCAACATATCAAAGTCACCCAGACTACATTCTCTAACTTCAAAGCAGTTAAACTAGAAATCAGTATACAAAGATAAATATAATGTATCCATATGACATTTAAAGATAAATATAATGTATCCATATGACATTAAAAATATATATACATATATATTAATAACCCATGAGTCAATAAAGAAGAATATAAAATATTTTAACTAAAAGATTAAAATTATATATACCAAAACTTGTGGGATGATGCTAAAGCAGTAATTAAACATAATCTGAAATGCATAAATTAGAAAAGAAATATGAAAAATTAACAAGCTAAATATTTACCCCAAAAAGTTAGAAAAAGAATACAAAATAGACCCAAAGAAAAAGGAAATAGGAATAATTACAACAATCAAAGAACAAAGAAACAGAAGCAATTAGCAAAATGAAACAATGGCATTCTAAACCATGTTTTACAAATTCAAATTTCTAAATCTGTCTATAATAAAAACCCAAAGTAGAACTAAGCTAATTCCAAGATGTTAGAAGCCACAGAATACAGTATTTAAGTGAAGGATTTAATGCACATACACACACACAACAAGTTAACTGTGTTTGAGGGTGCGGGCAGAGGGTGGAGAAATATGCGAGGAAACAAACTGAAGAATTCAGCTCTACAATGGTATTTATGTGACCATGAAGGTGTCAAAATTAACTTTTTCTTTACTTCATAATATCTTTTTTAAGTACAGTTTTGATTTCTAAATTCATTACTTTTATTCATCGTCATCACAGGCAATTCACAACTCATGATTGACTACTATCTAAAATTTTGCGTACAGGGTTAGTTGTTGGAAATATGAAAAATATTTTCACATCAAACTCTTTGCTGGGTTATGCTTCGGATGCCCACATAATCTGTTATCTAAAAGCAGTCACTATTGCTTGGGTCAAATGCTAAATGGGACAGAACACTGGAAACAGGCATGAGCTGGGGTATAAAACACACATCCTTCCCTATACCAAATCACCAGTGCTTCAGTGAGGGGGCAGGGGTAGGAGATGCGAACGTTAAGGAGGGAAGGATGAAACCATGTGCCTGTTCCACAGCAGCTTCTAGGGAAAGCCACTGCCGGGTAAAACCTGATACTGCTCCTTGTACCCATAAGCTAGTTGTCTTCCTAACTGGCTCCTCTTCTGGGGGCCTTTCTGCAGAAAGAAAGGGAGGGAGGATTTCCTCCTCCTAAAGTCAACATGCAGCTCACCTAAGGATCCTTCAAAGGCACAGTTTCTCAAATGGGAGCAATTTTGCCACCCAGAGGACACGTGTCAATGTGTAGAGACAATTTTTGTTGTCATAACTGAAGGGAGATGGAGTGGGGCTACCAGCACCTCCTGAGTAGAGGCCAGGGTTTCTGCTAAAGATCCCAGAATGCACAGGACAGCCACATAACAAAGAATTGTCCCTCCCAAAATGCCTTTAGTGCCAAGGTTGAGAAACCTTGCTCTGAACGTTTGTACTACCAGTTAAAACAATCAGGCAAGAAGAAAGTAAGCTGAAGGATAGCTGTGGACCAAGAAGGAAAGAGAATAATAAAGAAAAATGCCAAGAAAGTCAACAAAAGGAAGGGATTTCCTATGTTCATCCTGCCAAGGTAGGGGGGTTCTGAATGGTTATTTCATGTGAGGAACACATATGAGCCAAGCACTGTAAACGAGGTCTCTTTACATACAGAATTACCAAGTAAATTTAAAAGGAGCTTTTTTCAAAAGCTGCCAGAACTGACCGTGCAGCGATAGTCTTTCAGTAAAATAGGATACTGTATTATTGCTTCAAAAGCTGACAACGTGATCTTGATAAATTCTTCTGATGCTGTCAGTCCTAGAAATATAGTTAATTATTATAGGTGTTTACTTACATGTTCTAAATCACAATATCAAAGTACCTCAAAGACATAAAAATGTTCCATGGTCTACTCACCTATGGCTCCATCTATGTTCGTTTCTCCTGAGTCTATAGATTTAATATGACTCTGAAAAAAATAAAATTTTTAATAAATAGTTTCAAAGTAACTCTGAAATAAAATATAGGCAGTTTACATTTTGCCCAAAACTGTATCTATTGTTCTTAATAACTCAGACAGTATGAAATACTCTACACATATTATAAATACTATTATAGTTATAAAAGTATATTAAATAATATACATAAATTATAAACTATAATATTTTTTATGTGTGTGTGACAGCGTTTTGCTCTTGTTGCCCAGGCTGGAGAGCAATGGTGCAATCTTGGCTCACCAAAACCTCTGCCTTGAGCGTTCAAGCAATTCTCCTGCCTCAGCCTCCCGAGTAGCTGGCATTACAGGCATGAGCCACCACACCTGGCTAATTTTGTATTTTTAGTAGAGACGGGGTTTCTCCAAGTTGGTCACCCTGGTCTCAAACTCCCGACCTCAGGTGATTCGCCTGCCTTGGTCTCCCAAAGAATCATTTTTAAATATACAAATCACTATCAATGAGATTTAATGTTGGATTAAAGTCAATGTTAATATAAGCACTTGCAAAAGTGAGAATAATATAACTGATACATAACTATGTCCAATAATACGGCACAATTACTCGCTCGCCATATCTGAAGTGAGTTAGAATGGCACCCAACCAGGGAAAACAGTCATCTCAAAGGAAGGTCAATCAAGCCTTAGCTACCCTGAGTACAGACTTTGTCAAGACAGCAGTTTCGCTCTCAGGGCCTGTCTTCAAATTTCACCACTGTTTTGAGTTCCTCCTAGATACCTTTTATTCCAATCCCCTTATCTGTGCTCCCATGCACCATGCTAGTGCCTCCTTTGCAGGATGACTCCCATTGCTGTTTGAGAGGAAGGCCTTAGTAGCTCGGCTGTGAGCTCTCTGAGGCCTCAGTTCCCTGGATGAATGAGCTTCCCAGTCTCTGGCTGAATGCTCTGGACAGAAAAGGTACTCCATGACAATGAAACAATCACTGCCATGGTAGGCAGAGCACCCATGTTACTGACTGCAAGAACACTGCAACAGAGTTCTTGCCCCTAGGAAACAAAATAATACGTACATATTATTTTATATGTGATAACAAATAGCAAATAAAATATAAGATGACTTTGAAACTAAAAAGCAATGAAATATAAACAATTAGCCCACAGTAGAAATTGGTCTACTATGCTCAAGTGGTATGTGTTAAAAATATCTAATATAGGCCAGGTGCAGTGGCTCACACCTATAATCCCAGCACTTTGAGAGGCCAAGGCAGGCAGATTACTTGAGGTCAGGAGTTCGAGACCAGCCTGGTCAACATGGTGAAACCCCATCTCAACTAAAAATACAAAAATTAGCCGGGCATGGTGGCACATGCCTGTAATCCCAGCTACTTGGGACGTTGAGGCAGTAGAATTGCTTGAGCCTGGGAGGCGGAGGTTGCAGTGAGCCGAGATCATGCCACCACACTCCAGCCGGGCCAACAGAGCAAGACTCTGTCTCCCAAAAAAAAAAAAAGTCTAATATAATAGAATCTATGTAACATATACAAAAGAACATAGGTATACATTTTGCATTATAAAGAAAACCCTTAAACTCACTACTCAAGTTAAGAACTAAGACATTCCCAATTGGTTGCATAAGTTCCCCATCCCATCTGCCTACCTCACTTCCAGAGGTAATCACTATCATGTATTTACCATTTTCTTGGATTTCTTAAAATAGTTTTAACACATATATACGTGTCCCTAAATAGTATATTGTTTATTTTTGAGTCTTACTGAAATTATACCAAACCATATATAGTTCATACAAACAGGATAGTAGCCATTAAAATGTTAGAAAACGTAAGACCTGAAACTGCAAAACAACTAGACAGAAATAAAGGGGTAAACCTCCATGACATTGGTCTGGGCATTAACTTTTTTAGATCGAATCCAAAAACACAAGCAACAAAAGCAAAAACAGACAAATAGGATTACATCAACATAAAAAGCTTCCGCACAGTCAAGGAAACAACAGAGTGAAGAGACAACTTATGGAATGGGAAAAAATATTTGTAAACCACGTATCTATAAGGGATGAATATCCAAAATATATAAGGAACTCAACTCAACAGTAAGAAAGCAGATAACCCAATGTTTTCAAATGGTCAGGCCAAGTGAAGTAGCTCACACCTGTAACCCCAGCACTGTGAGAGGCCAAGGCAGGAGGATAATCTGAGGCCAGGAGTTTGAGACCAGCTTGGGCAACATAGCAAGACTGTCTCTACAGAAAAATAAAAAATTAGCCAGGCGTGGTGGTGGCATGAACCTGTAGGCTTAGCTACTCGGAGACTGAGGTGGAGGATCACTTGAGCCCAGGAGATCAAGGATGCAGTGGGCTATGATGGTATCCCTGCACTCCAGCCTGGGTGACAAAGCAAGACCTTGTCTCAAAAAAAAAAAAAAAAAAAAAGTCAAAAGACTGAATAGACATTACTCGAAAGAAAATATACAAATGATCAATAGGTACATGGAAAAAATGATCAATATCACTAACCAGGGAAAGGAAAATTGAAACTATAATGAGATATTACTTCACATCTATAAGAATGGCTATTATCAAAAAGATAAAAGATAACAAGGATTGGTGAGGATGTATAGAAAAGGGAACTCTTGCACACTGTTGATGGGAATATAAACTAGTACAGCCATTATGAAAAACAGTATGAAGATTTTTCAAAAAATTTAAAAATATAAGTACCACATGATTAAAAAATCCAACTACTGAAATAAATACACATATATACATATATTTCCAAAGGAAATAAAATCAGTATGTTGAAGAAATATCTGCACTCCCATGTTCACCGCAGCTTTCTTCACAATAGCCAAGATACAGAATCAACTCAACTGTCCATCAACAGATGAATGGATTTTTAAAATGTGGCAAATATACACAATGGAATTTGTTTTAAAAAGGAAATCCTGTCATTTGCAGCAGCATGGATAAACCTAGAGGACATTATGTTAAGTGAAATGAGCCAGGCACAGAAAGACAAACATCATGTGGTCTCACTTACAGGTGGGAATTTAAAAAGTTGAACTCAGAAGTAGAGAAGAGATGGTGGTTACCAGGGACTGGGGGTAGGGGGAAGACATTGGTCAAAGGATACAAAATTTTGATTATATAGAAGGAATAAGGTATCGAGATCTCATGTACACGGTGAGTATCGTTAATAAAAATGTAGTCTTGAAAATTGGTAATAGTAGATTTCAGGTTTTCTCACCACAAAAACAAATATGTGAGATAATAGATATGTTTATTAGCTCAATTTAGCCATTTCACAATGTATACATATTTCAAAACAATCTGCTGTACACAATAAATGTATACAATTCTTATTCATCAATTTAAAATTAAATTTTAAAATGTTTTTAAAAAGAATGTTTTAAAGTTATGGGAAAATACTTAAATGCAACTTAAGTCTTCTAAAGGATTTAGAATATGAATCTATGGATACAGAAGGTGTCAACCGTATGTATTTGTATATGTCACATGTATGTTATATAAACATAAATAATTGTTTCTACAATACAAATGCATCTATATGAATGGAAAACCTAAGAAAACAACAATATGTTAACAATGGTTGTCTCCTAGTGTAGAGTTACAGATAATTTTATTTTCTTCAAATTTCACTACACTTGTCTACATTTTGTTTAATAAGCATGAATTATAATTTAAATAAATAAGCATAAATTACCTTTAAAATAAGAAAAAACACCTTAAAGACATCTTTGTCTAGGTTATAAAGAAATCAGAAAGCCTAAAAAATGCAAGCCCTTTAAAAAGTGAAACAGAGGATATCTTCAATTCTTTTTTTGGTCTACAAATAAGCAAAATGGACTTTAAATCGGAGTTTTGTTTTTTTTTTTGGAGACAGAGTCTTGCTCTGTCACTAGGCTGGAGTGCAGTGGCACAATCTCGGCTCACTGCAACCCCTGCCTCCCGGGTTCAAGCGATTCGTCTGCCTCAGCCTTCCGAGAAACTGGGACTATAGGCATGTGCCACCACGCCCAGCTAACTTTTGTATTTTTAATAGAGATGGAGTTTCACCCACTTTTGTATTTTTAGTAGAGATGGGTTTTCACCATGTTGGCCAGGATGGTCTCAATCTCATGACAGAGCCCACCTCGGCCTCCCTAAGTGCCGGGATTACAGGCATGAGCCACCATGCCCAGCCAAGTTAATTTTTAAAAGCAGCTATGTATGCTTTTCATGATAATTTTGTTAAAATCATTTCACATAATTCCAAAATGGGCACATAAATTTGATCAAATAAAATATAAATTTGATGTTGAATAAAAAACTCAGAGAGAGACCTTTTGACTTAAACAAATCTATGTAAATATCTATGGATTATTAAGTAAAGAAAGAAGACACAGAGCAGAGTATGTAACAACAATCCCTTCTGCGCAATTCTCTTAAAAATATACACATAATACACAAACGCTAGTGATGTGAACAATAATTTTTGAGGAAGAGATCACAGGAAAGGACAAGCATTGTTTCCTTTGGGAACCTGGGGAGGCATGCTTCACTGCCTTTTCTGCCTTTCTCTTCCCTTACGACTTTCTAACCACTCGCATGTACTGTCTTTTTCTTGTGTGTGTGTGTGTGTGTGTGTGTGTGTGTGTGTATATGAATGTGTATATATATATATGAATGTATATATAAATAAAGCTTGTCTAAATGCTGAAATTGTTTATTAAGTAATTATTTAATATGAAGAATTGTGGGCTTCTTTTAACTTATTTCCTACCTTATACTTCCCCTATTTAATTTTTTTTAAATTCCTACTAAATATTTCATTCATTTACCAATTTCAATATCCTTTGATATAGTTCTTCCTTCTCATTCTCAGTGTAATAGGGAGTAACGAGGTGAGAGTGAGAACGGAGTAGGAGGCATTGGAGATTCAAAGAGAAGGGAAGATATAAATAGTCATCAGCTGATGTGAATTTTAAGAGAGACCTGTTATTTGCACTGTTTCCCCTCTACCTGCCCCCCCAGCCAATATTTAGCCATTCAAAGCAGGGCTAGGGTAGGTAGAAACTTAAATTTAACTAGCATTCAGATTTGCCAGAGAGCCAGACATGGTGGCTCACACCTGTAATCCCAGCATTTTGGGAGGTTGAGGCAGGCAGATCACTTGAGGTCAGGAGCTCAAGACCAGCCTGGCCAACAGGGTGAAACCCCATCTCTACAAAAAATACAAAAATCAGCCGTGAGTGGTGGCGCATGCCTGTAATCCCAGCTACTTGGGAGGCTGAGGATTGAGAATTGCTGGAACCCACGAAACAGAGGTTGCAGTCAGCCAAGATCACTCCACTGCACCAGCCTGGGAGACAGAGGTAGACTCTGTCTCAAAAACAAAAAAAAGATTGTGACTAATGCTGGACCAGACACTCTAGGTGGAATAAAGAGAAAGTGAAAAAGCAGATCCCTGGCAGGGCAGGATGGTGAGCGGAAAGCAGGTAGGAACAATTAAGTCTCAAAGAACCTGAAGGGCTGTGGGAGTTGGGGAGGAGAAGAAATGAGCTGAAAATCAGGGGTGGTGGACCAACAAGGGGATGCTGACAGTAAGGTCAAGTGTTTGACCATGGGAGCAGGCAGCTGATGGGAAGACAGACAAGCTCTTGAGAAGAGAAGCAGCCAGGGAGCTGCAAGGCTGAGGCACTGGAAGGATCCTCCAGAGGGATATCAAATTCCCCACCAATAATGCAGGAGCGGCAAGGAGAGGCTCATAGTGAGCCAAGTGCTAAAGGAATGCTGAGGAACAAGAGCTAATGACCCAGAAATCTGCAGATGACCACAACACAGGGCGTGACACAATATCTTCTCATGGTGCACACCTCAAAAGATGGGAGTTTCAGCAAGGGAGCAAAAAAGACCACCCATCCTGAGCTTGGTCCGCTGGCTAGAGGGTGTGGAGCAGTGTGTGCCAGTGCTCTCAGTATCATTCAGTGATCCCCAACAGGGACTGCAAAAAAGCTCTTACAGCAAACTGGGATACAAATTCATGATATGTTAAAAAAAAAAAAAAAAAAGAATAACTAGGTGGCAACAAATAAGTAAATATATACTATCATATTTTCAAAAATACAAGAGTGCACTATCTCTGGCTTTTCTGCAGCTGAAACCAATATCTATCAATAACTCAGCATTCCTTTACATAAAAATCTACAGAGGGAAGGAAGTATAATCTTTCATAGTTATTTTTTGTGGAATATTATAACCACCACAAGCCATCATACTTTTATAAACTAATGAGGCCAGAACTTAAACACAACAAAGTCTGCTTCCTCTGCTCATTGATCAAATGCATTTTCAAAAGGACATAAGAAACACAGTGAATGTTAGGTTAATACACATCATGAGCTCTTGAAAATATTTCCTTAATCTACTACTTCCTGTTTCCCAGCCCAATTCAATAGAGGCCCAAAAGAAGCATGGTATTCACCACAGAACTCCCCCAGAGACTAGACTGCTGAAACCTGGAGAGGGAGCTGAGTAAGATGACAAGCTGCTTCTGCCAATAAGAAGTGAAAATAGCAATTATCAGCTGGGTAGTTCTCTTTTTCCAGGAGTCTTTCAAAGCTTGATAATAGTTTAAAATTACTCTACTGAATTGTTTCCAAATGCTAGTCTCTTTAAAATGTAAGACGACCAAACCTTCATTTTCCATGGGGAAAAAAAATGTACAAAAAAGTAATTCTTGTATTTATGCCTCCACATATAAGAAGTATCCTGAATTTTTGTACCAAAAAAAAAAAAAAGTCTGTAGGTCAAATATGCAAACCATGCCCTAGCGTCATTATAATACTGAAGTCAATGGGAAGCACAGTTCCAATACCCCCTTCTCCAGTGTGCTCCTTAAGAACCCTTCTAATGCATAGAGATCACACCAACCCTGGCTGCTATCTCCACACCCACCCCAAGGCAGGCCAGCAGCTCGTGAAGAGCTGCCTCAGGGGAAGCCAAGAAGTTCTTGGCTTGCTGCCACTGGATACAGCTTCCAAAAGTGGACTAAGCTTGAATACCCCAATAAATCACATCTTTAAAATATAAAAGGACAATATCCCTATCATAAGACAATAGCTACTCCATGAGATACATTTTGAGAAATACTGAAAATAATATTTATCTCCAGATGTACCAGTAAGTCTTTCAAAACACAATGCTCGGAGAGGCGGCTCATGTCTATAATCCCAGCACTTTGGGAGGCCAAGGTCGGTGGATCACTTGAGTCTAAGAGTTCAACGCCAGCTCAGGCAAGATGGTGAAACCTCATCTCTTCAAAAAATTTTTAAAAATTAACCAGGCATGGTGGCACACACCTGTAGTTCCAGCTACATCTGAGGCTGAGGAGGGAGGATTGCTTGAGCCTGGGAGGCAGAGGTTGCAGTGAGCCTGATTGTGCCACTGCACTCAGCCTGAGACAGAGAAAGACCCTGTCTCAAAAAAAGAAAAAAAGTGAAAAAACAAACAAACAAAAATTCCACAATGCTAAGTATGTAAATATGAATGGACTACTTCCCTATGTCACCAGAACCAAATAAGCACTATGCTCTGGACAATTTCACATAATCGTTCTGTGGACTGGGCTACAGAACGTTCATAACTGTGCACCCCCACCACTACCACGAAAAAAAATAAAATAATAAAATAAAATTAAAAAGCCCTCTCAAATAGTTTAGAAAGGCTTTGCCTAAAAAAAAATTTAAAAATTATTTTAAAGCAGAAAACTCAAAGGGTTTTAATACGCTACCTTGCAATGTAAATTTCTAAGGGTCTGTAGAATGTTGGATGAGTAGACTAGACGTTATAGTATCAGTAAGGCACTGTAACTCGAGTAACATTTTTGCTATCTTCTGGAAAAATTATGAATTAATTCACAGAAGCAACATTCAATTCTCAACAGTTCACAATAACGTGCACAAGAACTGTATGGATAACTAAATCCAGGTCCTGAATTTTAGTCAGTAATTCTCTCCCTTTACTAGTATTTCATCAGTGCCATCAACACTGAGTGTACAAAAGGTGACCACACAGTTAAGGCCAACCAACGAACACAGTAAGAAAAATAATTCAAGAATTCTGCAACGGGCCATGATTCAAACTAGGAAAATAGACTGAAGAGAGGCAAAAGACCTTCATTTTATTTCCCTAAACTTCCTCTAATTGGGTGAGACTATCAAGAAAAAACTGCTAAAATTTTTTTAATACCTTCATGATCTCTAAACCAGCCAAGTTATTTTCCATTTCCTAAAAGTGCCTGTATTGAAAAGACCCAACAGAATACCCATAGAAAAGTCTTTATGGACACACTCAGTGTGGCCTCCTCCCTTGTCTCTGAACACACAATTACAAGCAGGAGATGAGTTCTCCCCAATATACATAGAATTTCTGAAAGTCCATAAAGACTTTTCTGTTGGAAAATCTTGGTAGTTCCTTAAAAACCTAAAGCATACTCAGTTAATGTAGGCAGAAGAAAATACTACACATGAAAAAAAAAAAAAGACAGAGGGAGAAGGAACACAAGACAACTATACCTATCCCAAACAAACACTGTGCCAAAATAATCCAAGGTGGGTTACCATGACAAAATTACTAATTTCAGGCATCAATGTGCCAGTGCAATGGAACTGTAAATAAAAAAATCATAGTCATGCTAAAATGATGCCTATGTTACACTTAAAAACAGGTAAAAAGATGGTGGTAAATAAAAATTCTCATAATTTGCAAACTCATAAATGTGGTAACAAAATTATAGACTTTCTGGAATTCAAGATTCAAAGTACTCAAATGATAAAAATTTGAAATTGAGCTCAAAAGGGCCTTTACTGCATTGCTTCCTAAAAAATCAGCAACCGCCACTCAACATTTATACTTACAAACATCATACTTCACCCTATAATGAACTTTCTAGAAAACCATATTCTCACTTGTGTGTGGCACTCCTTTTTAAAATAAAATTCCAAACTAACAATAAAATTGAGATGCTGACCTCATTTTAACTAGTTATCTCTATGGCATTTTGAAAATCTCTGTTCAGCTTACTATTAATATCAAAGTAAGACTGGAGAAGCTCTGTGACAAATGTTTTAGCTTTCCCTCTGTATGACTACTCATTTTATCAACCATATATACTATAACTACTACTGGCAAGGGAAAAAGATAACATAATTCACGAGCTAAACAAAAAGACAATTTTTGTGAGCAAAAACAGAAGTGAATGATAATACAATGATTTTTCATTTCTACTTTATTCTCAAAATTAAAGAAAAAGATAAACTGAGCTTAACATAGAGAAACGCCATCATAAGAAGAGACACTGTAGGGGCTGGGGCAGAAGAATTGCTTGAACCCAGGAAGCGGAGGTTGCAGTGAGCCAAGATCGCACCACTGCACTCCAGCCTGGGTGACAAAGTGAGACTCTGTCTCAGAAAAAAAAAAAAAAAAAAAAAAGAGAGACACTGCACATGATTGGACAATATAAGCTAAAGTAGAGAGTAATGATAATATATTCCCAGCATTCCATTTTCACCAGTTTTCTTATATTTTTTTCATGACGTTTAATACCAAAATCTATGAAAGTGTTTCTGTGGGTATATTTACCCTATCTGGGCTGTCTCTGAACAAACTACATTATCAGGAGAGAATGTGTTTTCTCCAAATGTCAAATTTTATTACAGTCAACAGATAAAAATATTAAAAGGTCACTTCCCTAGAGACAAATAAATACCAATAGGATTTTTAAATTACCTCATTCTGACACCAAATTCCACAAACAGTAGAGGCAGCCACAATTTTATTTAGAAACAAGGAAAATTTAGTGTTACTCACAAGAATAGTTCCGTAGCTGAAAAGAAACTCTTCTGTCACAACTTGAGGTCGAAATACCTGTGCAATGAGAGTTTCTACAGATTAAATTCTGGAAGGTATGTACAACTTTAGCTCAATTTAAAAAAAGAAAATATTTTGAGTTGAGGATTCTCAGCTCTAGTTTACAAAGAAAAGAGGCACATTTATAACCTTTTCCTCCTCAATACGATAGTACCTGTGAAGTTACAAGGTGAAGCACTATAGGCATCAGGGGGAGACACATCTTCAGCTGTTTCACTTGAACTGTTGATGGGTGTTTACGTCCAGAAACATTAGCCAAGGCGTTAAGAATGTCACCTGCGAAGCACAGCACGGAGTACACGTGGAGGTTAAAAAACCACAAAACTTAGGAGCCACTGGTCATTGCTTGAAAACCCATGGGACTTCTAAGATAATTAATCTCCAATAAAATAAGCAGATATACTTATTCATAAGTACTGAAATTACAGCAGACACTTATGGCCTCTGGGGACAGAATGTGGTATTCTGCAAAGACACTATAAATAAACTCAACATCTCATTTGGAAATGAAAAATAAAATTTAACAAATTATAATAGAGTAACAGTTTTAGAAATTTTTTTTTGTATTTTTGAAATTTCAATCATGAGCATGCGTTACTTTCGCAAACAATAAAAAATATTTAAAATAATAAGTAGGCCAAGCACGGTGGCTCATGCCTGTAATCCCAGCACTTTGGGAGGCCAAGGTGGGCGGATCACAAGGTGAGGAGACCGAGACCATCCTGGCCAACATGGTGAAACCCCATCTATACTAAAACTACAAAAATTAGCTGGACATGGTGGTGCACGCCTGTAGTCCCAGCTACTTGGGAGGCTGAGGCAGGAGAATCACTTGAACCCGGGAGGCAGAGGTTGCAGTGAACTGAGATGGCGCCACTGCACTCCAGCCTGGTGACAGAGCTAGACTCCATCTTAAATAAATAAATAAATAAATAAATAAATAAATAAATAAATAAATAA
>NC_045435.1:94928022-94958022 GCF_002776525.5 Piliocolobus tephrosceles | reverse complement strand
AATTCTTTTCTTCTGATTTAGGCAAAAAAGAAAAGTTACCCCCCAATACTAGCATAAGTCCAATTTTAAGGAATTAAACCACTTTTCTTTTGTGTATTTTCTAAAATCGCCAGTTTACCTCAGATCACACCTTAATGTGACATTGTCTCATCATGGCTCATCATGTCATTGATGCAAAATAATTACAAAAACAGAAGCAAATTTAAATCTTGAAACTACACATTCATGAAAAATTGTCTTTGCATTTGCCTTCAAGAACAGACAAGTAAGACTAAAAAAGAACTGATGCTAAAAGCCAAGTCTTAGAAAGGTAAGCAGGAACAGGGCCTGACGACGAGACTCCAATTTACCCAGGATTCGTGGCAGCTCCTGCACGATGTGACGGATGAGAAGATCCAGACACTTGGACAGGTATTCATTGCCACTTTGTTGCTCCTTGCCTGGAGTGGTCTTTCTGCTGTCTCTCTCGATGTACATCACCAGTCTACATACAGGAAAGTGCAAAGATTACCTCTCATGATAAAACACTTGATAGCATCGGTCCGAAAATGCCGCCAAGGCAAGTGTTTCCAGAGGGCACCCCCCCAATCACATTGACGTTTAGATTTGTAGCAACTTGTCAGGCACAATTTTTGCCTCAGAAAACTCAAAACATTTATGGAGAAAGAAAACAAAGCAACTTCAAATCTCTCTGCTAATGTCCTGATTTCATTTGCCTTGGCCAACGGAAACAAACAAGATTCACCAGGTGATAAATGCAAGACAAAGAGATGTCTGGACAGAAGAGGGCTCTTTATGTTTCAAAGGTTCAAAGTAAAGCCGCATGTTAACTGCACATTTGTTTATCATTAGTATTCAATTTGCTTGGGACCCTAGATAATTCATATGAATTTCAATTCTCTCAGTAAATTGTGTACAGAAATCCAAAGAAAATGTTTCATTTTAACACTGGGTTATACAGATGACAGACAATATCTAAATATCTGGCTTTTACATGTCTCTTTATCTACTAGTTTTATGATACCTGCCTTTTAAAGCTAACTTATTTCTTCTTTCAAACTACTGGCATTCTTTAAACATTCATTTCTGAACCAACCACTTCAACCCAGAACCAGGGAGTCTACTGGACCATCACCTTAGACATTTAAGGTGTTACTACAAACTTTTAGGTCCTCTCCACATTTTCTCTCCTTTGCTGGACCTGCTGGTCATTTTCTCAAATTCCCATTTCCCACAACCCCCTACAGCGCAGCAAGTTCACTGATTTCACCATGCAAAAGGCCCTGTAAGACAATCTCCCTGGTTACCATCATCCATCTATCCATTTCTGTTATTCTCACCCATCAACCCAACTTTTACTTCTCAGGAAGAACTTCCAACCAATCTCCATTGTAAATTGGAGTTTTATATATAATACACACATATACATAAGATGTATTGAAATCTTGATACTTAGCATTTATGTGGCTCTCAATAGATTTATTCACGCATTTGTGTTTCCATGTATTACTATTTGGACCTCATCATGTGAGGATGAACCCAAATCAGGAAGTTAGCCTTGATTCTGTATCAGCCAGTTAGCATCTTCTGTTCTAGTCACCAATTACATGGCTACAGCCATAATTACTGTTCAATCTACTTGTTCCTCAGTCGCCTTCAATCCAGCTTTCTAGGTCGTCACTATCTCTAAGGTCACATGACATCAAATCCAATGGGCCTTCATCTGCCTTCACCTATACAAGTCAACAGCATTCAACACTGTTGCCACTCCTGCTGTTCCTCTACCATAACATCATCCTTTATTAGCTTTCTTCTCCAGTTTCTCTGGTTGTTCCTTCTCTGTCTTTTGCTGGTTCATGCTCTTAAATGCTGAAGTCTGTCAAGACTGAGTTCTAGGCCCACAACTATCCTCTTTCTACCTGTTTAACCCAGGCTATCTCATTCTTACCAATGATTTAAATTACCACTTATCTATACAGATATCTTCCAATTACATATCTGCAGCCCAAACCAGATCTCTAAGTTACATACCAATATATTCAACTGCTGACTTGACATCTGATTTTATCTGTCTTAAAGGGACTTCAAACTCTATATATCCAAAATAAAAATCATCATCTCACCAAACCTGGTTGTCTTCTGGAGCACAATATCCCACTGTATAGTATCACTCTCTACCTTATTAAACAAACCAGAAAACTAGGAGAGTCATCCTTAACACCTCCTTTTCTCTCACTTCCCATATTAAGTCAATCATTGAATATTCTTCCAACTCTTTCACTTCTCCACTCCAAACCAATAGCAAGCTAGCATACTTCCTTCTCCTGGACTATTACAATAGACTTCTAGCTAACTAGTCCATCTGCTTCTACTCTGCCACTCTAATCCTTGCACACTCTACATCTAAACTAATCTTATCTATCAGGTCACTCCCCTATTTAAAACCCTTCCATGGCATCTCATTGCTCTTCACATAGGAGTTCTGAAAACTCCCTATCATGACCTTCATGGCCTGACCCCCAATTACCTCTCCAGTTTCGTCTTGCTTTCTCTCCCTCCTGTCACACTGGGTTCTCTGTCTCTTAAATAGAGTACCTCCCCATGCAACAAGCCACTGCCTCTGCCTAGATGGCTCTTCTCTTCCCCCTTTGCCAATAAATTCATATGCATGTTTCATAACTCACTGTAATCTCCAATGACTTCCTTAAATTAAAGCCCTCTATGGTACTGTCTCATAGCATGGAAGGATTACCCAACTGCAATTTTATAGTATATTTTTAATTATTTGATAATGTTTGTCATCCCAGTAAACTTAAAAATACCTAAGGGCAAGGACTATATCTGATTCTTCTCACCACACCCTTCCACTTCTGTGCACAGTTCTTAACTCTAATTTAGTGTTCAATACATATTAGCTGAATAGGTAAACATTGCTGTTGAAACTGCCATAAAGTTCTATCTAGTTCTCCACAGCAATTCCTTCTCATTATTCCCAAGGCCCATTTCTTAATTCTGCTATTTAATGTGTGTTTGCTTAAAATTTATAACGCATATAAAAAGTTAAAAAAATAAAAAACTTCCACCTAGAAAAAAGTACCAGAAGCAAAAAGACCAACTGGAGAAAAATATTTCCATTTCATATCACAAAATGTTAATATTATATGTGTACACACACACATATGCCCCCAGATAATAATTAGAAAAAGACTAACAAAAGAAGAGGAACAAATGAACAAGGACTAGGAAAAGGCAGTACACATAGAAGAAAATATAAATGGTTCAAGAAAAAGACATTCTGTTTCACTCCTAATAAAATAAATATACATAAAATGACATCTATTTTTACCTCATGGGGCCAAAACTCAGAAAATCTGACAAGACTGCCATCAAGACTCTGAAGATACTGATACTCCAGTACATTGCTGCTGGAAATGTAATTGAGTATAAATCCCAGACAGAGTGAGCTGCCAATAATTTGAAAATTAATAATCTAGTAATTTCATCTCTAGGAACAAAGTATTCTATAGATATACTTGTACACATATGATATGACACATACACAGTTTGCTATTTATAACGTCAAAATTTGGGGTGGGAAGTATTTAGCAAAAGCGGACTGGTTAAATAAAATATAGCACATAATTAGAATGCGGCTGTCAAAAAGCAGCAGCTCTTTATACACTATATGAAAAAGCTACAATATATGTTTTTAAGAAAACAAGCAAAATTCAAAATAGGGAACTTTTCCTTATAAAGGGAGGGAAATAATCCATATTCATATTTGCTTAGATTTTTTAAAAATCCAGAGCGATAAATAAGCTAATAAGGATGCTTAATTTTGCATGGTGGCAATCTAGGGTAATGAAGCATAGACGAGAAATTTTTCGCTTTTTTTTTTTTTTTTCGTTTTTGAACCATGAGTATGCATTACCTACTCAAAGTTTTTAATGTATGTATGTGTGCGTGTGTATATACGTATACACACACACACATATATATATATACACACACACACACACTTTTTTTTTTTTTTGGAGAGGGAATCTCACTCTGTCACCCATGCTGGAGTGCATGCAGTGGCACAATCTTGGCTCACTGCAACCTCTGCCACACAGGTTCAAGTGATTCTCCTGCCTCAGCCTCCAGAGTAGCTGAGATTACACGCATCTGCCACCGCGCACAGCTAATTTTTGTATTTTTAGTAGAGATGGGGTTTCACCATCTTGGTCAGGCTGGTCTTCAACTCCTGACCTTGTGATCCACCCGCCTCAGCTTCCCAAAGTGCTGGGATTACAGGTGTGAGCCACCATGCTCAGCCAATGTTTTTAAATATTAAGTGATATTGTTGTCCCACAGAGCCTTTTTACAACATGATTTAGGAGATACAATGTTCAATTTCCCAGGATGCCCTACCAAATAATAAATGATGAGTGCAAGGCAAACAGACAGCCCAATTTGTAAGATTTATGCTTTCTCACAGTGTCAAGTGTCAGGCTGACTTTACAAAAGAAGTAAACCAACAGTACTCCAGCAGTACCCCAAAACTTAATTGTGGTTTGTGTCCATTATGATTCCTAGATTCTTTCTTTCAGCAGGGTCAAATCTTTTACCTTGACAATATTGAAACAGAGATGTCAACCAAATCTGTAAACAATTCTCACCTGTTGTACTTTCTGACAGTGTGATCTTGTACAAATTAAATTCTTACAAACTTCAGTTTTCTAATTTAAAAAATGGGATAATGCCTGCCTTACAACTGCTGTGAGGATGTAAATGACTTGGTAAAGACTCAAGAAACAGTAGCTACTATTATCAACACCACCAAACCTGGGATACTGCTTTCTTGAGTACACAAATCTTAAGAGAAAATCCCCAGAGAAGGCTAACACTCTGCTTTCCATCCCATTCTCTGAATCACGAATCACCATGCTCAAAAGTCCTGCCCCACTTCCCCTGCATTTTGAAGAACTGCCTCAACTTATTAAAATGAAAGAGAGGCCCGGCACGGTGGCTCATGCCTGTAATCCCAGCACTTTGGGAGGCCACAGCAGGCGGATCACCTGAGGTCGGGAGTTCGAGACCAGGCTGACCAACATGGAGAAACCCCGTCTCTACTAAAAAACATACAAAAATTAGCTGGGTGTGGTGGTGCATGCCTGTAATCCCAGTTACTCAAGAGGCTGAAGCAGGAGAATCTCTAGAACCTGGGAGGCAGAGGTTGCAGTGACCGAGATCACGCCATTGCACCCAACCCTGAGCAATAACAGTGAAATTCCATCTCAAAATATAAATAAAATAAAATAAAATAGAGCCTGACATCTCTTCAGAGATGAGACAGAATTTGATGCCATTAAAATGGTTCTACTCCCTTTGATATAGGAAGAATAGAAACATTTTCTTTAAGGAAATAGTTTTGTCTTCATTAAACATGCAGAATATATAACCATTTATTTACCCATCATCCTACTAAAAGACATGACGGGTGCTTTCAGCTTTTCTTCTCAAAAAGCAATGCTTGAGAAACACTGTTGCATCTGTCTCCTGGTACACTTGTGCAAGAGTTGCTAGGGTACATATATAGGAATGGAAACTCAAATATGCAACTTCAGGACACTGCCAAACTGGTTTCCAAAGTAGCTGTCCCAATTTATTCCCACCAGTAGCGTATGTGTTCCCTCTAAGTTACAACCTCACCAATACCTACTGGTATCAGATTTAATTTCTACTCATCTATTTACAGAGTCTAAAGTGGTACCTTTAGTCTTAATTTGAATTTTCATAACTATTAATGACATTGAGAATTTCTGAGGAAAATGAGGAAATATGAACAGTAAGTGCCTGAAAATGGCTATTTCTGAAATGCCTATTCAGGTCTTTTGCTCATTCTCCCATCAGGTTGTTGATCTTTTGTCACTGATTTGGAGACATTAATTATACAGTCTGGATCTTTTATCTTCTTCCTCTTTGTCCCCTTTTTTATCCTCTTTCTTCCTTCTTCTTGTTTCTCCTCCTCCTCTTGTCTTTCACAGTGAAGTCCTCAGTCCACTGGAAAGTAACTGATCATGTGGGTTGAGGTGGGAATCTAATTCCATTGTTTTTCCAAGTGGACGAGCACTTCTCCGGTACTATGTATTGAAAAGGTACTTCTAAAACCAACAGTGAGGAAAGAGGGGTAAAAGATCAACTATTGGGCAAAATCTGATTAAAAAGCAGTTTGAACCTTAAATTATCTCCTCTGGCCAATATATGTAGGTAACTGCCACTAGGCTTGCACCCCGGCAAAAGTCTGAACATTTATTCTCTAGAGAAAATAAAAACCATCTAGACTGAGAAACAGCAGACCAAGTTTAAGACAGGACTACCAAACGGCAAACAGGGAGACTAAGTGAATTTATGCACAGTAAATACTGAAACTTCAGCTCTCTTAGCCCAGTGGACTCCTGGGACTCTGGTAACCCAGTCATTTCCTTCCAAGCATGTGACTGGAACACTCTGAATGTGCTCTTCTTTGGCAAAACTAAATAGCCCAAGAGAAACAGCCAGAAACATTCATGCTAAAGTTCACATTAAAAATGCCTGTACAGATGATCTTAGTGTAAAGCTCAAAGTCAAAATTCACCGACACACTGAGAACTTCTAAAATAGGCTGTCATTCCTTCAACTCCTAATCATAAGGGGATCAAACATTACCAAATAGCTGAAAGCCTGGCTTATCTGCTCTACATTGATGTCGGCTGGTATTCATCCACATTCTTTTTCGTTGTTGTGTAGTGTTCAGTATGTGAATATACCATAATTTACTTACCCATTTTGTTGTGGATGAACATTTGGGCTATTTCAATTAATGAACAGGGCTAAGCATCACTTATGCTGGATGTATGTAAACATTTCTATTGGATATATCTATATCCTTGGAAGTAAAATTGCTGGGTCACAAAGCATGCCTCGATTCAGTTTCATACACACTGATGATCAGTTTTCTAAAGTCATCATTATATCAATTTATACTTCAACAGGTACATATAAGAATTCCAGTTTTTCGGCCAGGTGCGGTAGTTCACGCCTGTAATCCCAGCATTTTGGGAGGCCGAGGCAGGCAGATCTCAAGGTCAGGAGATAGAGACCATCCTGGCTACCACGATGAAGCCCTGTCTCTACTGAAAATACAAAAAATTAGCTGGGCGTGGTGGCGGGCACCTGTAGTCCCAGCTATTCAGGAGGCTGAGGCAGGAGAACGGTGTGAACCCGGGAGGCGGAGCTTGCAAAAAAAAAAAAAAAATTCCAGTTTTTCTACATCCTTGCCAAAACCCTACGTTATCAGGCTTTTTAATCACAGCCATTCTAGTGGGTATATGTAACTCATTGTGATTAAACTAAATTTTCCTGATGACTAATCAGGTTAAGCATCTTTTCAGGTGTTAACTGGCCATCTGGAGATAACCAGTTTTGTAAAGTTTGTGCAAGTCTTGTGCTCATTTTTCTATTGCATTATCTGTCCTCTTTTCCTTGATGAAGTAAGTCTGTACATATTTCTGTTAAGAGACCACTATTGATTATACATGTCGATTATACATGTCTCTTACTCTATGGCTTATCTTTTTACTCTTTTAATGTCTTTGAATGAACCATAATTTTAAGGTAGCCTAATTTTATCAATATTTTCCTTTCTGACAATGCTTCTGTGTTCTGTTAAAAAAAATTCAGTCTACACAAAAGTCATGAAGATATTTTCATATGCTATCTACCAGAAGCTCTACTGCTTTACCTTTACGAATTTAAACAGAAAATCATAAAATCTATCTATATTGGTCTTTGGTACAGCACAGTACAGCTTAGGAGTAGAGTTTTTATTTCTTTCCTATATTGACATCCAAATTATCTATTACCATTTATTATAAAACCCACTGTTTTCTCACTGTTTTCCTCTGTATCTCTCCTACTCTTCATGTCTTCTATACTTTTGTCTCTCTATACTGATCTCAGACTTCTCCCAGATAGTATTTCTCTGCTTCGTGGAGTCTAATCTGTTAACCAAATCCACTTAGTTCTTACTTTTAATTATTGTATTTTTCAGTTCTAGAATATCCATTTGGGTTTTTTTTAATAGTTCCAGTTCTCCACTGAAATCCTTAATCTTTCAAATTCCTTGACTATATTAATCACAGTTACTTTAAAGTCTGTATCTGATAACTCCACTGCCTGTATTCCCTATGGATACTGTCTCTCTTGCTGATTTTATCACTTTTATTTATATCATCTTGTCTCCTCGTACGCCTGATCACTTTCTATTGAGTATTAGACTCTATACCTGAAAACTAGGGAGATATTCTGAGGCCTAGGGTTACAGTTAGACTTCTCCAGACAGGATTTGCGTCTGCTTCTGGAAGGCAGCTAAAACACCAAACAATCTAGATCATCTTAATCCAGAGACTGAGATGATTCAAAAATGAGCTTCTCTCCCTGTTTTGGGAAATCCTCTTTATCAATAACAGCTACACCAGAAACAGAAAACAGAGAAAATAGAAATGTTTATCTTCGGGCAGTCAGGGAGTCCAAATGAAATCCTCCAAATTTACAGAGTATAAAAAAAGCAAATTCACACTTGTCTATAAGGAATCAATTTTTCTCCAAAGTTTAAATTATCCATTATAAAATTTGATAATGTGTTGGTTAACTACCATGGTTTGAAATATCTTTCACTTAAGGCAAAAACCATTCAAATCATTTTCAAACACTAGTACAGACAGTTAATATATAAGAAAATATCCATTACATCTGCTGGGGGAAATAAAAGACTAATGGGATCCATAACAGTTTAAAACTAACTCTAGAATGATGCTCCATTTCTTCATGCTATCCCCAATGCCTCCCCATTACAAGATGTGTTTTCATAGCTACAGTAGACTAAATTGACTTTACTGACAAGAGAACATTATTTTCTAAAAGAATTCACATTCTATAAAGGAGATAAAATGTGGAAACATTTGAGCATAGTGTCCACAAATACTTCACAGGCATTCTACAAAAGGCAGCAAATGATAGTTCTCAGTGTTCCACAAGGGTATATCAAGTTAAAAAGATAACACACTGAAAAGAAATCCAAATAAACAAGATCAGATCAATTCTTCTTTGTGTCCCTTACTATCTTTTTTTTTTTTTTTTTTTTTGAGACAGAGTCTCACTCCGTTGCCCAGGCTGGAATGCGGCGGCATGATCTTAGCTCACAGCAACCTCTGCCTCCCGGGTTCAAGTGATTCTCCTGGATCACCTTGTAGCTGTGATTACAAGTGTGCGCCACCATGCCAGGCTAATTTTTGTATTTTTGTTTTATTTGTTTCATTTAATTTTGGTATTTTTAATAGAAATAGGGTTTCACTGTGTTGGCCAGGCTGATCTCGAACTCCTGACCTAAAATGATCTGCCCACTTCTGCCTCCCAAAATGCTGGGATTACAGGCATGAGCCACTGCACCCAGCCAACTATCTTTAACAGTATTATTTCTCCCCAAGACATACCCATTTCCCAAACTACTGTCACTCCAACCCCTGCATTTCTCTCCATTTATCTCTCTGATTCATTCCTTCTAATCTGACCACAATTTTCTTGCTCACATCACCACAGGAATCCTGGGCTCATTGCACATACATCTACCTTTAGGTAACTCTGATCAGCCTTATATTAAGACCTCCTGCTATACCTCCGTGATTCTGAGGCCAAACTCAGCAAGTCCTATACCTAATATCTACACCAGTACAATGTCTACAGCAAAATGAGTTCAATGAGTACAAGGAAGATGACATCAGTTTATTCATTCAATAAACATTTACCGTGTCTACTATGTGCTAAGTATTTTTCTAGTTGATGTAGATACAACCCATGGACTGTATATTCAAGTGCAGTGAAACAGACAGCAAATAAGCAACAAGAAAATAGCTTAGGTGGTGACACGTACTATGGAGAAAATTAAAGAAGAGTAAGAAAACTAGTCACTTGCCAGAGAAAACCTCTCGACAGGATGTCATTGAAGCAGAGACCACAAGGGGTAAAGCAAACAAGCAATGCGAACAAAACATTCCAAATAATTGTTAAGCCACATGCAACATCCCAAAGGCAAACACATGCTTTCTGTGCACTTATGTAGCTATAGCACAGTGTAAGAAAAGATCAGAAAGGTAACCAGGCTCCAAACCATGTAAGGGATTGTATGCCAATGTAAGAAGCTTGCATTTTACTCTCAAGGAGAAAGAGTGGCATGATCTGATATGTGGCTAAAAAAATAGCATTCTGGGTACTGTGAGTAAGATAGACTGTGGAAATGTAAGAAGGAAGACCAGTTGAGAAGCAACTATAACAGTTCGAATGAGAAGTCATGGTGGCTTTGGTTAGTGTGGTAGTGAAGAAATGATGTGAATTGATGAGATTATGGATATCTTTTCATAGTACAAATAATTAGATTTGCTGTTGATTGGATATGAGATGTGAAAAAGAGAAGTCAAGAATAATGCCATGCAACTAAGCAACTGGAATAACAGAGCCACCATTTACTAATATAGGTAAAGACTGCTAGAATAGCAAGTCTGGAGCAGAAAAATCATTATCAGACATTAAAGTTTCAGTAGCATATGCAGAGTTGGTATGCAAGTGTGAGTTCACAGAAAAGGTTTGGGCTGATGACATTAATCTGAGAGCAGGCCATGGATGGATGGTATTTAAGGCAATTGTCTTGGTCAATCTGTGTTGCTATAAAGCAATGCGTAGGGTTGGGTAATTTATAAAGAAAACAATGTGTATTTGGCTCATGATTCTGATGTCTGCAAAAGTTCCAGATTCGGCAGCTGCATCTGGCGGGATCACAGGTTGCTTCCACTCATGGTGGAAGGCAAAGGGGTGCCAGGGTGTGCAGTGATCATATGGAAAGAGAGGAAGCAAGAGAAGGGGCAGGTACAAGGCTCTTTTTAACAACCAGCTCTGGTGAGAACTAACAGAGCAAGGACAGTCCCAAGCCATTCATAAGGGATCCATCCTCATGACCCAGACACCTGCTATAAGCACCACCTCCAACACTGCAGATCAAATTTGGAGGTCTGAGGGACAAATATCAAAACTCTAGAAGCCATCAGATTAAAAGAGATCACCTGGGGAGTGAATGTCCAAGGACTGAGTCATGGAACTACTACAAAGCCTGAAATGATGAGAGAGGAAACTAAGGAAGAGTGACTAGTGAAGGGTGGAGAAAACCCAAAAAAACTGCCCTAGGTGTCAAGTAAGAAAGCACTTCAAGAAGGGAGACAGTAGACTTCTAGTTTCTGGTAAATGTGAATTACGTTATTCAGACAAACATTCATACTATAAATAAAACAAAAATGAAAAGATATATATATATATATCTCCACAGTATATATGTATACACACATATAATGTATATCCACTTGATATATAATCACAGCAAACTAGATGGTTTATAAACCAACACACAATGCCTACAATGACTGTCTGATGTTAAATAAGAACTTGTAGTTTTACACTGATGTCACCATCGTGGCCTTCAGTCTCATGAGTCTCAGGCCTGATACTCATGATCCCAACTCCCACAGAAAAAGCCCAGAACAATGAATAAATAACTCCATTTTGACTAGAGTATCTGAAGGAGAACACTGAAGTACAGCAGGGGAGTGGCAGAGACACCGTGGAACACGAAGACTCAGGATGGCTGTATTGAGAAGGAATCCAAATACCCTGCTTTCTGCCACCCTGTCTCCCCAGTTGGGATCAACTCAGAATCATGAGGAAACTCCCCCTACAAGAAAAAGGTAAAGCAAGGAGTCCCCAGTAGCTCCTACTAATGTCATGAAAACCTGCAGTTTTTATTGCTGAAGAATCTTGCACTCCTCATGGACCAATTGCAGTTCAGGAAGCTACCAGGAGTTCACATGGCTGCACTGTGTCAGAGAAGAAGCCGACATTGTGCCCTATTTTCCCCCTGACCCAAGCTGCTACTGCATAATGCCATCTTCACGCTGGAGCCACTGCTAGTGTGTGTCCTTCCCCAGAACCCAATAGCTACTGTATCTCCCCACCCCAAAGGCTCCACCATACTCAACAGTCCTGCAGCCCCTTGGAGCAAACAGGCCTGCCAACCTGCTCCCAAAGGAACAATGCCTGATCTACCATTCATCAAGTTCCATTCCCTCTTGGCATGGCACGAGAGACAGCTTGTTACTTCCAACTCCGGAGGTGGGGAGCAGCTGAGCTGCCAGTCAACCAGCCCTGCACTCCCTTGGTGTAGTGCATGAGACAGCCTGCCACCTTGCCCTCAGGGAAGCAGCCCAAGCTGGCAGACCAGTTGCACAAACTTCTGCAGCCCAGGTCATTGAGGTACTCACAGGAATTGTTAATACTGACTATAGCTGAAACAACTGCACAAAGAAAGACTACATTACTGCACCTACCCAACACCAAAGCCAGCAAACCCAACACAACCAACGTCATAAGACAGATTTTCAAAATTATATTAAGTATCTTTTCTGACTATAATGAAATAAAACTAAAAATTAATAACAGGAGAAACTCTGGAAGCTATACAAATACATGGAAATTAAACAATATACTTTTGGACAACAGAAGGGTCAAGGAAGTTTTTTTTAATTTAAAAATTCTCTGATACAAATAAAAATAGAAACACAATGTACTAAAACTTATGGGATACAACAAAAGCACTTCTAAGAAGGAAGTTTACGGCAATAAATGCCCGCATCAAAAAATAAGAAAAATCTCAAACAACCTAACATTATACTTCAAGGAACTAGAAAAACTACAACAAACTAAACCCAACATTAGTAGAAGGAAAGAAGTAACATAAGTCAGAGCAGAAATAAATGAAATGGAAACTTTTTAAAAGCACAAAAGGTCAGCAAAATAGAGTTGGTTCTTTGAAAATATAACAAACCTTTAGGTAGACTAAGAAAAAAAGAGAGAACATTCAAATAAATTCAGAGATAAAAAGCAGATATTACAATGGATGTCACAGACTAAAAAGAATCATAAGACTATTATGAACAACTATACACCAAAAAGTTGAAAAATCTATCAAAAATGGACAAATGCCTCAACACATACAGTCTATCAAAATTGAATCATGAAGAAATAAAAAGTCTGGCCAGGCGCAGTGGCTCATGCCTGTAATCCCAGCACTTCGGGAGGCCGAGGCGGGCGGATCACGAGGTCAGGAGATCAAGACTATCCTGGCTAACATGGTGAAACCCCGTCTCTACTAAAAATACAAAAAATTGGATGGGCGTGGTGGCGGGTGCCTGTAGTCCCAGCTACTTGGGAGGCTGAGGCAGGAGAATGGCGTGAACCCAGGAGGCAGAGCTTGCAGTGAGCCGAGATAGTGCCAATGCACTCCAGCCTGGGCAACAGAGTGAGACTCCATCTCAAAAAAAAAAAAAGGAAAGAAAAAGTCTGAAGAGACCAATAATGAGTAATAAGTAATAAGAATGAATCAATAATAAAGTCTGCCATCAAAGAAAAGCCCAGAGCCTGATGGCTTCACTCCTGAATACTACCAAACATTTAAAGAACTAACACTAATCTTTTTCAAAGTACTCCAAAAATTGAAGACAAGTAAGTCTTTCAAATTCATTCTACAAGACCAGTATCACCATAATATGAAAACCAGAGAAGGAAACTACAGGCCAATATCCCTGATGAAAAATCATTCACCATAATCAGGTATATATAATTCATCCCAGGGATGCAAGGACGGTTCAATATATGCAAATCAATAAATATGGTCCATCACGTTAACAAAATCAAGAACAAAAACGATATGATTTCAATGCAGGCAGGGAAAAAACTTGATAAAAGTCAACATCCTTCAAAATAAAAACTCTCAACAAATTAGGTATAGAAGGAATGTTTGTACCTCAACACATAATGGCCATATATGACAAACCCACAGCTAACATAATACCTGAATAGGAAAAATAAATAAATAGAAAGCTTTTCCTCTAAATTTAGAACAAATCAAGGATACCCACTTTCACCACTTTTATTCAACATAGGCAAGAGAAAGAAAGGGCATCCAAACTGAAAAAAAAATTTAAAAAAGTGGGGAGTCCAATTGTCCCTGCTTGCAAATGGTATAATCTTGAAGCCACAGAAAATCCTAAAGACTCCACCAAAAAACTCTTACAAATAGTAAGTGAATTCAGTAAAGCATTTCTATATATCAATAGCAAACTATCTGAAAAAAATCAAGAAAGCAATACCATTTATAAGAGCTATAAAACAAATTTTTGTTAATATGTTTAGTCAAGGAGGTGAAAGCCCTCTACAAGAAAAACTATGTAACAGTGATGAAAGAAATTAAAGAGGACACAAGTAAATGGAAAGATACTCCATGTTCATGGATTAGAAAAATTGTCATTGTTAAAACATCTATAGTACCTAAAGCCATCTACAGATTAAATGCAATCCTTATCAAATTACCACTGACACTCTTTACAGAAACAGAAAAAAAATTCTAAAATTTGTATATAACTACTAAAGACCCCAAATAGCCAAATCAATTTTGAAGAAAAAAAAAAAAAAGAACAAAAGCTGGTGGCATCAGACTACCAGCCTTAAAAATGCACTACAAAGATTTACTAACCAAAACAGCATGGAACTAGCATAAAAACAGACACACAGGCCAATGACACAGAACGGAGAACACAAAAGTAAATCCATACAATTATAGCCAGCTGATTTTCAACAAAGATGCCAAGAACACACTTTGGGAGATAGCAGTCTCTTCAATAAATGAAGCTGGGAAAACAGGATATCCACAAGCAGAAGAGTGTTCTAGACCCCCTCACTCTCACCATACACAAAAATCAAGTCAAAATGGACTAAAATTTAAGATCTGAAACTAGGAAACTGCTAGAAGAACACAGAGGGAAAGTGCTTCATTGGTCTGGTCCATGATTTTTTGGATAGGAACTCAAAAGTGCAGGCAACAAAAGTGAAAACAGACAAATGAGATTGCATCAAACTAAAAAGCTTCTGCACAACATCTGATAAGAGGTTAATATCCAGAATATATAAAGAATTCAATTCAATAGCAAAAAAAAAAAAAAAAAAAAATCTGCGAAGAAATGGGCAAATGAGTAGACATTTCTCAAAAGACATACAAATGACCAACAGGTATATTTTAAAATGCTCAACAACATCACCAATCATCAGGGAAATGCAAACTAAAACCACAGTGAAGTATCACCTCACCCCAGTTAGAGTGGCTATCAATAATAATAATAATAATAATAATAATAATGACAAATACTGGCATAGATGTGAAAAAAGGGGAATTCTTATACAATGTTAGAGGGAATGTAAATTAGTATGGCCATTATGAAAAACAGTATGGGGGTCCTCAAAAATTAAAAATAGAACTACCATATAATCAAGCAATCCTACTATTGGGTATTTATCCAAAGAAAAATAATTCAGTATATTAATGGCATACTTGCACTCCCATGTTTACTGCAGCACTGTTCACAATAAGCAAAGATATGAAATCAACCTAAGTGTCCATCAATGAATGGATAAAGAAAATATGGTAAGTATACACAATAATAATATTCAACCATAAAAAGAATGAAATCTTGTCATTTGCAACAACATGAATAGAACTGGAGGACATTATGTTAAGTGAAATAAGCCAAGCACAGAAAGACAAATACTGCATGATCTCACTCGGATGTGGAATCTCAAAAAGCTGATCTCATAGAAATAGAGAACAGAATATTGGTTACCACATTCTGGGGAGGCTAAGGGGGTGCAGAGGGGGAGGACAGGGAAAGTTTGTACAAAATTACAGTTTGATAGGGAAAATAAGTTCTCATGTTCTATTGCACAGTAGGGTGACGATTACAAAATTGTATATTTCAGTATCTCAAAATAACCAGAAGAGAGGATTTTTTAATGTTCTCACCATAAGAAAATAATAAACATTTGCAGTGACATGCTATATACCCTAATTTAATCATTATACAACGTATACATATATCTAAACATCACAGTGTACCCCATAAATATGTACAATTATTATGTGTCAAGCAAAAATAGAATAAAAAGAAGAACTCTTGGTTTAGATAAAATTTGCAGTGACTGCATCACACATAAGCAGAAAAGGTGTCATCTCTGAAACCATTTAAATGGAAGAGGAGATGATCTAGTCTGGAATACTGTGTCAGATGATGCAGGAGAAACTCAAGGAACTGATGTTCAACATGCTGTGGTGACACTTCAATAAAGCAGTTTAAAAAGAGGTGTTGAATACATTTATTTTACAAAATGCAAGAATGTAATCTTCCAAACTAGTACATTATCTTATATATACGCTTATAAATAAATACATGTAACTACAATAATAAATTAAATATTTACAAAAGCAGGTAAACAGTCATCTATTTCATCAAATTCATTTAAACATTTATATAATTACCATGTTTTCCCCCTAAAAAGACTTCTTTTTTAGATATTCCATTGAAAAATTAGGCTTTCATATAATCAAGATTGCCTTGAATTCAACTAAACACAAGTTGTTTTCTTTTTTTTTTTGAGACAGAGTCTCACTCTGTCACCCAAGCTGGAGTACAGTGGCACAATCTCAGTTCATTAGTTCATTGTAACCTCCACCTCCCGGGTTCAAGCAATTCTCCTTCTTCAGTCTCCCAAGTAGCTGGGATTACAGGCACCCGCCACCAAGCCCAGCTAATTTTTTTGTATTTTTAGTAGAGACAGGGTTTCACCATGTTGGTCAGGCTGGTCTCGAACTCCTGACCTCAGGTGACCCACCTGCCTTGGCCTCCCAAAGTGCTTAGGATTACAGGCATGAGCCACTGCACCCAGCTAGATGTTTTTATCAAATAGTTCCAGCTTTTGTGTGGAAAACATATTATTGGGGTGGGGGGAGCCGAACAACTAGAAGCAGGAAGATCAGTTAGGAGACCAGTGTCAGAGCAAAGAAGAGATGCTATCGCCTTGGGTGGGGCAGGCTAGATGGAGTAGATAAGCAGGGGACCATCTTTTTGAAGGAAGAGCCAATATGACTTGTTTATTAATTGAATGAATAAGAAAAAAATATGGATTACTCAGACGTTTGGGTTTGAGTAACTAGATAGAGTGTTACTGAATGTATTTGACTATTACTGAGTAACTGGATCAAGTGCTACTGAATGTTTTTGACTCTCAGTCTGGGAGATGGGATGGAGTTAGAAAGCATATTTGATTTGTATACGTTAAATTTAAAACGCCTCTTGTGTATGCAATTGAATATGTTAAGATAATATAAGCCTGGAGTGGAGAAAAGTTCATCTAAGTGCATATCAGCACATAGGTAGTGTTTGAAGCCACTGGATTAGATGAAATCACCTAAGGACAGGGATGAAAGAGAAAAAAAGAAGGCTCAGCACATGAAACAGAAAAGCAGAAACCAACAAAGAAGAGACTGAGGTGGGAAGAAAGCAAGGAGTGTACCTTAAGCCTCTATTATGAGCCCTAAAACTACATAGATAAACTCCAGTTTAAATTCCCAAGTTGCATTGAAGCATTTTACTTCCCTTTTTCACAAAGTCCCACTGGAAAGTCACATTAGCCCTAAAAACGGGAAATTGTACCATTCACAGTCAGAACCTTCAAAAACTTCATAACGGTGATGGTACAGATTAAATGGATTGAGAGAGGGCCCAAGAACATGTAAATGAAAACGCTGACTGGAGAGAAGGCAGAACCTCAGCAGCACCTCAAGCCTTAAATGGCAAGGGAACAAGACAAGGTTTGGCTTTAAGGCTGATGGGACGACATAAGGTTTCTCAATCCTGTGAACAAAGGAATTGGGTGCCAGAAAACCTGGCAAAAGGTCGTGCTAACTACAAAGAGAGGATCACAGGGAAACTGAGGGAAGGAAGTTGTTTAAAGGAAAGAAATAATTTGATGAACGTGGCATTTGGGGAATATTAATCTGATAGCGGATAAGCTAATGAATGCGAAAAGGAAGACAAGCAGGTAATTTGGAGTTACAAGTGTACAGGTGAAGAGAAGAAACAGAAACACAAGAGAAAAGAACTGATTGCCTGGAAATGGTATGAGTAGAAGACAAGATTCCAGTAGTATATATGGATAAAATGGTCCATTTATATAGGTTTTAAAAATAAAGAATTCGCACTCCTTGCTTTAACTTAATTCAGGCTTCTCCTTAAAGATGCCATCATCCCAATGCCCCTGAGTCACCTTTATTCCCTTCGAGTTCTACTGAGCTCTATGTGCTCATCAGTGAATTACTCCACTGCCTGTGTCTACTTCAGATATTCTCATGTGCAGTATACTACTGGAATAACATGTGAATTGTAGATATCCATCCATTTGAATTCATTCTGGACAATATCACAACTGGTTCCTTGCTGAGGCCATATGCTATTTACAGAGACTCAAAACACTACAGTTTTCTCCTTGCTTCACTTCATTCTACGTCCATTTTTATCTGTTTAGTGAACATCCTTTAATTTATAACTGTTGTTTTCCCCCATGCAGAAACAATTTGTACTATAAATATGGAATGAATTTTTTCCTCTCTTCCATCTCCCTGCCAGAATCCTCAGCAAACTCATCATCCAATTCAATGCCTCTGTAATTAAAGCTATTGTCTCTCAGCTTATGATGGCCAGATGATAAATAAGTTTGGGCCCAAATTTAAATTACAGTGACCCCAGCACATCTATAGACCTACTCTGTAATTATTCTTCACTTCCTAAATATATAACTGGAATAGACAACTTAGCAACTAACAGAACCCATACATTGGCTATCTGATCTGTAGAGGTAGGCTAGTATGGTAAGAAGAGACAAATGAAAGTCTGGAACATCCCCTCTCTAATAAGCCATATCAACATAAAACCAAATCATAAAAATTTGTATCAAGGGTAAAACAAATATGTAGGGGTGATAATATCTATCATACCCATTTAAACTATTTGTTCAACAGAACAGATTATACTAGAAAAAAATTAAACATAGTCTATTTAGCCTATGCAACATCTTGGAATATGACTATAGTGGATCTTGAAGAATGACAGCAGATCATCGAAAATGCAAACATGTGACTCCACCTGCAGATGCAATTTAAGATGTAATATTTCTACTGGAGCAAATCATCATAGCCCCAGCATCTTGGGTGCTATTGACATGGCAAAGGGTTTTTTCTCCGTGTCAATTTGGAAGAACCACCAGAATGTGTTTGCTGTTGCTCATCAGGGCAAACAGTTCATGTTCACTGCCTTGCCTCAAAGTCACGCTAGCTCTGCTATCCTTAGGCTTAAAACACTCTACAAAGATCTGGGACATCTTGACATCCCACCAAATGTCCCATTTGTACACTATTTTGATGACATTAAGCTGGTTGGACCTAAGGAAACATCAGCAGCGAGTACTTTTTACTTGGCTTAGTAAGATACATGAGAGCAACAAACTCCACAAAAATTCAGGGGGCTACCACTTCAGTGAGGTTTCTGCAGCTCAGTGGTCTACAACAGGCTGGGACATCCCTCCAGGTCAAAAACAAGTTACTGCACCTTCTATTGAATGTAACTAAAAAAAGAGGCACAATGCTTGGTAGTTTTTTGTGAATTAAGAGGTAATACATACCACCTTTGAATGTGTGTCTCTCATTTTCTGAAGAATTCACAAACTTACTGGTTTTAAATGGAGTTGAAGTAAGTAAAGCTCTGCAGCAATTCTACAAGCTGCTCAGCCACTCAGGTCTTATGACCTAGCATATCTAGTACCACTTGAGCCCCTACAACAAATGGAGCCCCACAGAAGCATCAATAAGTGAATCACAACACACATCTGTGCAGCTTAAGAGAAAAGTCACTTTCTCACATGTGGATTACTATTCTCCTTTTGAGAGAAAGCTCCTGAGAGAAAATGAACATTACGATTGAAACCAAATGATCACATGATCTGAGTTACTTATCATTAACCTGGCTCACCAAGCCACTAGGTTAAGTATGCAAAGCAGTAAACCATCATCAAATGAGTCAATCAATATGAGACTGAGCTTCTACATGTCAAAAAACACAGTAGTAAATTGCATGAACAGTGGCTTAGATTCCTTCAACACATACTCCTCTGTGTTGCCTTCTCTTACTTAATCCTAATTAAGAATTGTTTATGACCAGCTAACTGGCAAAGAAAAGTACTGAATCTGGTTAGTGAATGGTTCAGTACAATATGCTGGCACCAAATGAAAGTGGACTGCTGCATGACAAGCCTAATCAGAAGTGTCCCTGGAAAGAACATCCTCCCAATGAGCAGAGCTTCAAACAACACATTGTGTTACACCCTATGTTTAAACAGAGATGCAACTCAGATATATGCTGATTCATGGGCACTGGGGCTAACAGCTTAGTAGGATGGTCAGGAACTCAGAAAACTAAGGAATTTGAAAACTGGTGACAAGTTGTTCTGAGAAAGAAGTATACGGGTAAACTTCTCAGAATTAGCACATGCATGTTCACTATCAGGCATCTACTTCAGAGGAGGCTTTCAATAATCAAGTGGACAAGATGACATGTTCTGCAAATGGCAACAAACACTCCTTCCCCAGCCACCCAGGGCTTGCTTAATAGGCCTGCGTACAAGAGAGCAAAGTGGCAAAGATGAAGGCTCTGCAAGGGCTCAGCAAAAAGTAATGTTCCTCGTAACATATTAATCAGCATTTCACTGATTACTAATGATGCTGAATATCTATTCATATCATTATGAATCTCTTTATAATACACAGATTAACTGTTATATATGATGCAAAATTTTACAGCTTTTGGTAGCATACAAATTTTATTTATGATTTTTGGAGGATATAAAAGTTTCTAATTTATATGTAGCCAAACTATCAGTATTTCCTTTTATGGTTTATTTCATTGCTCTTCTACTCAGAAAAGCTTTCTTTGTCCATATTTAAACATATTCTCTTCCAGCTGTTTATGGTTTCTTTTTGGTATATAATTCTTCAATCCATCTGGAATTGGCTTTTGTACGGTGTAAGCAGAGAAAATAATTTTTCCCCACACAGTTAACCAATTATCCAGAGTAAATATTTCTTTTAAAAAATACTTCTTTTAAAATCAAAGCAGTTTTTTTTTTTTTTTATTTCACTGATTGCAACATTATTAGCAATATTATGGGGAAGGAAAAAAAACCTAGGAAAACCTGATCCATCAGGAGCCACTGACATTTCAGGCTCACGGCAAACCTATACAATCAACTTACAAGACTATTCATCCTCTAAAAGGATTATCATGTTGAGAGATGCATAAGGCCCTATTTTATCGCCTGTCATAGTAATATGAGTATGAAGCCATTCGGAGAAATAGGTGGACATTTGTGAGCCATCATATCATTTTTATCTGATCTTGACAGCTCAATTTCACCACCTGTCTCATGCTAGACAGATTTCAGAGCTGACATCATAGAAAATGTGCTGAAATGTAAAATGTAATCCATAAAAGGCCAATGGTGATGATGGTATGCAGAAAAACATATTTGCATAATGGAGCAAAGGTTATCCTGGGCTACGGATATGAGGCTTCCATTCTCAGGCAGATGGGCAGCACTGTGATTTGTTAAGGACTCCAGCTGCTAGTGCAGTTTCAAGGGACAAGTAAGGAAGGGAGAACAATTTTCTGTATAAACTCATCACAGAGAATTTTAACGTCTCTCTAGCCTGAAGGCTGGCTCTCTTTTGCATACCTTTATATTCAACCTTGCATTTTATATGCACATGAATACAATACCTGGGCTGCAAAGCACAAAGGAACAGCTACTACTTTCCGTAGTCTGCACCGGCTGCCTATTCGTTTCTGACAATAATTTATATTACTAAATTTAATCTAAAAGTCTAAAAAGATGTGAATTTTCACTTCCTCAAGGATCCCCTTAATCCCTTAACTAACTAGTACCCATTGCTAACATTTCCTTTAGTTTTTCTTCATTTTATATATACATATATATGTTTAATTACAGGAGTGAAATATGCTTATTATAAAAGCCTAAAAATACAAATGAGTAAAGATAAATAATCTCCCCATCACATCCTCCTCAGATAACCAATTTGGTATTGTTCTTTCATATCCTTTTTTTATTATTATTATTATTATTTTGAGACAGAGTCTCGCTCTGTCTCCCAGGCTGGAGTGCAGTGGCGCAACCTTGGCTCACTGTGAGCTCTGCCTCCCAGGTTCACGCCATTCTCCTGCCTCAGCCTCCCGAGTAGCTGGGACTACAGGCGCCCACCACCACGCCCGGTTAATTTTTTGCATTTTTAGTAGAGACGGGGTTTCACCATGTTAGCCAGGATGGTCTCGATCTCCCGACCTCGTGATCCGCCTGCCTCGGCCTCCCAAAGTGCTGGGATTACAGGTGTGAGCCACCGTGCCCAGTCCCATATCCATTTTTTAATGAAACTGTATACAGATACATGCAAATACAAGTTTTGCCATTTTGCTTTACAAACGTAACTTCATAATTAACATATAACTCTGCCCTTGCCTTTTTTCACTTATCTATATACAATGACCATCCTTCCAGGTTAATCAAATGAATCATTTATATCACAGCTATACCATTTTTTACTGAAGCATTTCAATACCAATGGATATTAACTATATTTCGAGTTATTATACCCCTTGGAAATAATGCTGCATTGAATAACCTCAAGCATATATCCTGAACAATTCACACTTTTATTTCTAGTGGCTAAATCGGATGCAAGCCTGTTAAAATCAAAGCAATGTATATTGTTAACAGTCATAGATTTTTCCAAATCACTTAAATCACTTTTTAAAAGGCTGCAGCAACTCACATTTCCTCGAGCAGTATTTAAAAATCACTGTGAAAAGTAGCTCTGCTAACTACTATACCACCAAATCTAAAAGCGACTTTGGATTTCCAGTTCTGCCAAGATGGAGTAGGATCAAAACAAGTACAGGAAGACTCTGAAAGGTAGAAAGAAGGTGCACTGGCTACAGAATGAAGGACTTGAGGAACAACATAGCAGTAAGTCTCCTTCCCTTCTTTATTGCCTCTCATGTATCCCAACAGGGTGCTAGACAAGCCTGCAACCCAGAACTGCCCCCTAAAAAAAGCTCTAACAAAAGCCTGTTTTCCCTGGCCAAAGGACCAATGAAAAAAGATGGCCTAACAACAGAAATTCTTTCTGGCAATACCTGTCCTACTCTGGCAACACACCAACAGAAAACAGAAAAAAAACTTCCCAATCCTTCACAGTTTTAGTGGGACCATGTGAATTTGATCTTCTACCTTAACCCACCCCCAGGGAAGGCCCACTTCAATTCCCCAACTGAGAAGTATAGGCAAAGCAGAATAGGGAGCTAATATTCCATCCCCTGCCAAGTGGAAGCGGTCAACAGTTACCCAATTCCCGTAAAGGGGTAGTGCCTATAAGACTCAGCAGAGAGCTGATCGTCCATTCCCTGCCCAATAGAAGCAGGCCATTCTTTAACTTCCCTGCTGTGACAGTATTAAGGTGTCTGTGTGGGGAGCTATCTTCCATTCTCAACCAGCAGAAGCAGGCAGTGATCTGATTCCCCTACAAAATTAGTGTCAGTGAGGTGCAGCAACCAGCAACAAAACCTACACTCAGCAACAATAAGACTTAATGACATAGAGCAAGTTGAGGATTCAAGACCTAGGCAAAATGTCCAGGATGTAATCTAAAATCACTCATAAAAACAAGTAGAAAATCGCATGAATCAAAAAAGACCATCAACACATACTATACTAGTATGAATCAGATGCTAGGAGGATCTAACAATGATTTCAAAGCAGCTATCTTAAAAACGTTTTCAAAAGCATTGCAAATTCTCTTAAAACTAATGAAATTGTTTAAAATCTCAGATGAGGAAAAAGGTTACAAAAAAGAACCAATGTACAATATAGAACTGAAAAAAATACAATAACCGAAATGAAAACCTCACTGGATAAGCTCAATAGTAGAGTGTAGACAGAGAGCAGAATCAGTGGACATGAGTACAAATAAACTTATGAAATCTGAAAAACAGAGAGAAAATAGACAAAAGAAAAAAATAGTCTCAGGGATCAGTAGGAGAATAACAAAATACCTTATATTTATATCATCAAAGTCCCAAAAAGGTGAAGAGAGAGAAAATGGGACTGAACAAGTATTCAAAGAAATCATGGCTGAAAAATACCCAAATTCAGCAGAAGACATAAATCTATATATTCAAGAAGGTGATCAGACTCCAAATAGGATTAAACCAAATAATCCACACCAAAGATATATCACAATTAAACTTCTAAATCCTAAAGGAAAAGAAAATATCTTCAAAATAGAGAAAAAACACATTACTTATAAAGGAATACTAATGGAAATAACAGATTTGAAACCATGATATGAAACCATAGGGGATAGAAGAAAGTAGAAAAATTTTAAAGACTAAAAAGAAAAAAACTGTCAACTACAAGTTCTAAATGCAGTAATCTTCAGGCATAAAGGGGGAATAAGATTTCTCAAAGAAAAAGTAACCATTTTTTTCAACAGCAAACATACCCTTAAAAAAATGTCTAAAGGAAGTTCTCTAATCCTAAAGAAGTGATAACAGAAGGCTAAGAATATAAAAAAAGAAGAATATCAGAATGGGTAAGTTAGAGGTAGATGTAACAGTCTAATTTACTTCTAACAAATTTCTTAAATCATATTTGATGATTAAAAGCAAAAAATATAACACCATTTGATAAACTGCTCAATGCATGCAGAGAGAACTTCCTTAAGACAATTTTTTTTTTCTCTTTTTGAGAGGTAATCTTGCTCTGTTGCCCAGGCTGGAGTGCAGTGGCACAATCTTGGCTCACTGCAACCTCCACCTCCCAGGTTCAAGCAATTCTCCTGCCTCAGCCTCCCAAGTAGCTGGGACTACAGGCGTGCACAACCACGCATAGCTAATCTTTGTATTTTTAGTAGAGAAGGGGTTGCACCATGTTGGCCAGGCACCGTGTCTGGCCAAGATAATTAAATTTTAAAAGCAGGGGTAGTAAAGGGAAACTATGGAAAATAAAAGGAAACTAGGTGTTTACTCTTCATTCACAGTAATAACATATTATGACTAAGAGGCTATTATAAGTTATGTATGTATATTGCAACAACTGGAGCCACCACTAAAGAAACTATGCAAGGTGATATACTCAACAGTGCTATAAATAAATCAAAGAATCCCAAATGTTCAGATAACCCAAAGGAAGCTAAGTAAAGAGAAACAAAATAAAGAATAAAATGTCAGACTTAAACCTTGACATATCAGTAATCATCTTAAATGTAAATGGTCCAAATATACCAACTAAAAGGCAGAAATGGCAGAGGTGATACAAAATTATGACCCAACAATGTGCTGTCTATAAGAAACTTGCCTTATATGCAATGATATAGATAACTTTAAGGTAAAAAAAATGAAAGCAGGTATAAAATGCAAACATTAATTTAAAATAAAGGCAGGAGTGGCTGTATCAATAGCAAATGAAGTAAACTTCAGAGAAAAGCATTAGAAACAAAGATGGATTTACATAATGATAAAAGCTTCTATACACAAGAAAACATAATACCCTAAGTAAGTATGCAGCAAACAATGAGGCCTCCAAATACAGAAAGCAAAAATTGTTAGAGCTGAAAAGAGAAACAGACAAAGCCACAATTATAACTGCAGACTCCAACACCCTACTTTCAGAAATTGATAGAAACACTAGAAAGAAAAACAGTAAGAATAGAGAATATCTAAACAACACAAAGAAACAAATCTAATTGACATATAAAGAACATCCCCACCAACAAGAAGCAGAATGTACATGCTTTTCAAGCAACCTGTACCATTCACCAAAATAGACCATACATTAAACTACAAGACAAACCTCAACAAATTTAAAAAGACTGAAATCACAGAAAGTGTGTTCTCTGACCATAATAAAATCAAGTTATATATCAATAACATAATGACAACAGAAAAATCTCTAAATATGCGGAAATTAAACAAGACATCTCTAAATAATACATGGATCAATGAGGAAGTTTCAAAGGAAATTAAAAAGATACATTAAACGACATAATTTTTTTTAAAAAATCCGAATCTATGCAAATACTATAAAAGCATTTGAGAAAGAGAGTTATAGGACTAAATGCTACGTGAGACCTTTTACAAAGAGAAAAGGTTTCAAATCAATAATCTGTTTCTGCTTTCAGAAAGCAGAAAAAGAGCAAAACAAAGCAAGCAGAAGGAAAATATAATAAAAATCAGAGAATGAACTGAAAACAGAAAAATGATAGAGAAAACAAAAAGCTGGTCACAAAAAAAACCATGATAATTAATAAATCTCTAGCAAAACTGATAAAAATAAAAACAGAAGAGGTACACATCATCTATATCAGGAATGAAAAGGGATATCACTACAAATACTTCAGAGTAAAAAGATAAAATGGAATACTAGAAAAAAATTATATTTAATAACATAATAATTTAGAAAAAATGGACTAATACCTCAAAACCCATAAACTACCAAAACTCAACCTAGTAAAATTTTAAAATATGCACGGTCTTGCAATTTAATGAAATTGAATTTGTAATTTAAAAGTTCCTGAAGATAAATCTGCAGGCCCCAATGGATTCGCTAGAGAATTCTACAAAAAATGTAAAGAAAAATTAACAAATTTCATACAGTCTCTTCCAGAAAACAGAAACAGAGGGCATACATCACAATTCATTTTATGAGGCTAGTATTATAGTAATACTAAGAGGAAAGAAGGGAAGGAGGGAGAAAGCAAGCAAGCAAACTATAACCCAGTATCTCTCATGAACTTAAAAGTAAAAATTCTCAACAAAATATTAGCAAATCAAATCCAGCAAAATATAAAAGAATTAACACACTGTGACCACATGAGATTACTCTAGGTATGCAATTGCTATAGAATTTGAAAAACAATTAATGTAATATATTATAGAAACAGCTAAAAAATCATATTGCTATATTAATTGACAGAGAAAAAGCATTTGACAAAATCCAATACCCATTCATTATGAGAGAAAAAAAGCTCTAAGAAATTTGGAGATAAAGAATAAGAATGAGAGTGACCTTCCTCCACTGATTAAGAATATCTACAAAAAATCTAGAGTAACTTCATACTTAACAGTGGAGGCCTAAAACTGTTTTCCCTACAAAGCCAGAAACAAAGCAAGAACATCTGCTCTCACCACTCTTATTCAACATAGTACTGGAAATTCTAAATACTAAAATAAGGCAATAAAAATAAAGGGCACACAAACAAGAGAGAAAAAAATAAAACTGTCCGCATTTACAGATGACACGATTGGCTACATAGAAAATCTCCTAGAATCAGAAAGACAAAAAAGAGGAAGGAAGGAAGGAAGGGAGGGAGGGAGGGAGGGGAAGGAAGGAGGGAGAGAAGGAAGGAGAAAAAAAAAACCTAGAACTGATAAGTGAGTTTAGTAAGGTTGTAGAACATAAAATCAACAAACACATCAATTAAATGTGGAAACTGAAATTAATGACACAATACCATTTACAATTGCTCACCTACAAAAAGAAATACTAGGTATATACTTAACAAAACATGCTGAAATTATAGAATGCTAATGAAAGAAGGTTAAAAAAAAAAAAACGAAATAAATAGAGAGAGACACCACATTCAAGGATCAGCAGACCATAGAGTAAATATATCAACTATCCTTGTATTGATGCATTAGTTTAATGAAACCAGCAAGGTTTTGGTAAATATAAACAAGCTCATTTCAAAGCTTATATGGAAAAGCATATAGGTCCCAGAACAGCTAAAACAATCTTGACAAAGAAGAATAAAAAGAGGAGATCACTCTATCCAATATTAAGCCTTATGATGATCAAGTAATCTTAAGACAATGTTGTATTGATAAAGGGACAGACACACAGGTCAATTGAAAAGTTTAGAAGCAGCCCCACACAAATACGCCCAAATGATTTCTGACAATGTACCAAAGCAATTCGATGCAAGAAAGATAGCCCTTTCAACAAACAACACCAGAGCAATTAAATATCCACAGGCAAAAACCAAAACCAAAAGAAAACCTCTAACTAAGCTTTATACTTTATACGGAAATTAACTCAAAATGGATCACAAACTTAAATGTAAAGTGTATAATCATAAAAAATATTCTTTAAAACATGGGAGAAAATCTTTGGGATCCAGACAGAGTTCTTACTCTTGACATCAAAACTACAAACCACTAAAGGAAAAATTGATAAAGTGAACCCATTAAAATTCAAAACTTTGGTTCTGTAAAATATCCTGTTAAGATAAGATGACAAGTTACACACGGAGAGAAAAAAATTTGCAAACCATATATCTAACAGTGGACTCATACCTAAAATATATAAAGAACTCTCGAAATCCCATCTTTGGCCAGTAGAAGCTCCTTCACATTGGCTCCTGCATTCCTTTTAACATGACCTTAGAAGTCTCTGATAAATTCCTCGCTTTCAGGACTGACATGCCCCAGCCTCAATTTGTTCATTTCTGGTCTAAATGCAAAGCTGTGCCAGGGACTTGGAACCTATTTATACAAGAGACCATGATTTGAGTAGAAAATGGTATTTAGGAATTAAAACTTGAATTCAGTGTTATAAACTGAATTCTGTTCCCCCCAAAATTCATATGCTGAAGCCCTAACCCTCAATGTGACTATATTTGAAGACGTGTGTGTTTGGAGATAGGGCTGTATTTGGAGATTTAAGGGGGTAATTAAGGATAAATGAGGTCACGCTGGGGGGGCGCCTGATCCAGCAGTAATGGTGTACTTAAAGGGGAAAAGACACCATGAGTGCGCAAACACAAAGCAAAGGCCATGTGAGGACACAGGAAGAAGGCAGCCCTCTGTCTAAGCCAAGAAGAAAGACCTCACCAGAAACCAAACCTGCTGGCACCTTGATCTTGGATCTGTAGCTGATGAAACTGTGAGAAAATAAATGGAGGTGGTTTAAGTTGCCCAATCTGTGGTACTGTTATGACAGTCTGAGCAAACTAACACAAGTAGATAAAACTATGAAATATATAATTTCTTTAAAAAGATAGAAAAATAAATGAGTTTATGCTAACACTTTAGAGTCAAATTAAGGATGAGACAATTTTACTTATATTTTTATAATTGTACATTTTACACTGATAATATTGGTTATTACTGGAATTAGCATAATTATTAGTTTTCTCTTACCATATATATAGAGACTACATATATATACACACACACACACACACCATAGAGACATATATATACCATATATAGAGAGGTCACATACATATACACACACATAGACACACACCATATATGGAGACCATATATATATACACACACCAAAGAGAGCATATATATATATACACACACAGACACACACACACCATCTATATATGTAATAGTTTCAAATGGCAATACATATATTAACACTGACAACAAGAACACTGAATGCAGTTTAAGGTTTCTTAATGGGATTTTGGTCACTAAAATATATTACAATAGAAATATTCTGCCATGATACCGTGATTTAAAAGTACTCGCTTTAAATCTCTCTTCCCTGAGGAATCATACCACAAACTTGACACACAGATTGTTTTCAATTTTTCAAGACCACTTTACGGGCTGGGCGCGGTGGCTCAAGCTTGTAATCCCAGCACTTTGGGAGGCCGAGACGGGCGGATCACGAGGTCAGGAGATCGAGACCATCCTGGCTAACACGGTGAAACCCCGTCTCTACTAAAAATACAAAAAAAACTAGCCGGGCGAGGTGGCGGGCGCCTGTAGTCCCAGCTACTCCGGAGGCTGAGGCAGGAGAATGGCGTAAACCCGGGAGGCGGAGCTTGCAGTGAGCTGAGATCTGGCCACTGCACTCCAG
>NC_045435.1:94917160-94927922 GCF_002776525.5 Piliocolobus tephrosceles | reverse complement strand
GGTGACAGAGCGAGACTCCGTCTCAAAAAAAAAAAAAAAAAAAGACCACTTTATTTTTATCATTTTTATTTTTAACATTATATAAAACATTTACATGCTTCTTAAGTCTAGACCATAAAGCAGGTACATTCAGAGAAGCATAGCTCATTCCTGCCCCTGCACCTTCCTTATTCTCTTTCTAATCCTGTAAATTATCACTCTTGTAATTTATTTAAATTTCCATTCTGTCTTTTGTAAAATATTAGTAAAGGCACATATATTCTCTGTTTTCACCCCCTTTCTTAGACAAAAGGTATTAACAGTGTGCTACGAATACTATTTTACATTTGACTTTTATCAGGATAATAATATCTTGTAGATGACTCCATGGCTGTGTACAGACATTTTCCTTGTGCCTTTCCACAGTTGTGTAGCCCTCCATTCTGGGGATGGTGGTGGTTGGCAGAATGCTAAAGATCCCCCTACCCCCAAAGCCCCACCATCCTGGCTATTCAAATACTAATCTGGATACTTCAGCTGGTACCCAACTTACAATGATTCAACTTGCAATTTTATGATATGTCAGTCTGAGATGGTGCAAAAACAATATTCAGTAGAAACCATACATGGAATACTCATACAACTATTCTGCTTTTCACTTTCAGGGTGGTATTCAATAAATTACATGAGATATTCCACACTTTATTATTAAAAAAAAAAGGCTTTGTGGGCAGTGCGCGGTGGCTCACACCTGTAATCCCAGCACTTTAGGAGGCCAAGGCAGGTGGATCACTTGAGGTCAGGAGTTCAAGACCAGCCTGGCCAACATGGTGAAACCCCATCCCTACAAAAAATACAAAAATTAGTCAGGCATGGCAGTGCGCATCTGTAATCCCAGCTACTCGGGAGGCTGAGACAGGTGAATCACTTGAACCTGGGAGGCAGAGACTGCAGTGAGCCGAGATCACACCACTGTACTCCAGCCTGCATGACAAAGCAAGACTCCATCTTGAAAAAATAAAAAATAAATAGGCTTTGCATTAGATGATTTTGCCCAACTACAGGCTAATGTAAGTGTTCTGAGCACATTTAAGGTAGGCTGGGCTAAGCTATGATGTTCAGTAGATTAGATATATTGCATTTTTGACATGATATTTTCAACTTATGATGGGTTTATTGAAATGCAACCCCCACTGTAAATCAAGGAGCATCTGTATTGGGAAGTGAGTTTGAAGACATAATTAAAGTCCCAATTCCATTAATCTTAAGATATATAGATTACCTGAGTGAGCCTAAGCTAATCAAGTGAGACATTTAAAATTCATTTTATCTGATTGATGGCAGAGGAGGGAAGTCAAAGATGTTCGAAGCATGAGGGGGATGAGTCTCTGCTTTTCAAGGCATGAGAAGCAATCTTGCTGGCCACCAAGAGAAAGTAAACAGGTATTCAGTAAATGTCAATGAAGAAGAAGGACAGATTCCTGAAGCTGAGAGTGAATCGCAGCCAAACACCAGCAAGAAAGTAAGGATGTCAGTCCAAAGACTGCAAGAACATGAATTCTGCCAAGAATCAGTGAGCCTGGAAGAGGACTCTGAGCCTCAATTGAGAATCTCAGCACCAGCCGACACCTTGACATCAAGTATGTGAGATGTGGGCAGAGGATCACTCAAGCCCAAGAGTTCAAGACCAGCCTGGACAACACAGTGAGACCCTGTCTCTATCAAAATATTTTTTAAATTATCTAGGCATGATGGCATACACCTGTAGTTCCAGCTACTCTGGAAGCTGAAGTGAGAGGATCGCTTGGGCCTGGTGTGGGGCTCAAGGCTGCAGTGAGCCGTGATTACACACCACTGCACTCCAGCCTGGGCAACAGAGTAAGACTCTGTCTCCAAAAATACACATGGAAATTTGTTGTCTTGTTTGTTATATAGGTAGGTATATCATAGCCCCAATTTTGCCTCTTGACCTACAAAGCCTACTTTCTCACTGTTAACAGAAAAAAAAAAAAAAAAAAAAAAAAAAAAATGCCAACCCCTAATCTAGATCAATCTCAGCAATACCAGACTCTGCTCAGTACTCCAGAACAAGCAAAAATCTGGATCTAGAAACATACATTAAACCAAATTGTCAGGGCTCCTCTGGGCTTCAATATAGCACAGATCAGATGGTTCAGAAGGTGTTAATCAGAAAGCATCAGAACATGAAGCGAACTTGAGGAGCATCTAGAATAGCTCCTCCTTTCAGAGGAAAGAGTTACAAGCCTGGAGAAAGACCTGTCCTTTCTCACCCCCTTCATAAACTCTCATAAACTCTCACCCCCTTCCCTGCTCCTCCTTCTGAGCCTTCAGCTACTTATTCCAGAATCTTACAATAAGGAAAATTACAACCAAACCACTGGTCTAATATTGACTCCCAAAGGTACAAACCAGAACCATCTCAACACCCTACTTTGGACTGTTCTCAAATCTAGGGCTGTGTTATCCCATTCTCACACTGCTGTGAAGAAATATCTGAGACTTAATAATTTATAAAGGAAAGAGGTTTAATTGATTCACATTGCTGAGGAGGCCTCCGGAAACTTACAATGATGGCAGAGGGTAAAGGAAAAACAGGCACCTTCTTCACAGCCGGCAGGATGTAGTGAGTGCCAGCATGGGAAATGTCAGATGCTTATAAAACCATCAGATGTGGTGAGACTCACTCATTATCACAAGAACAGAATGGGGGAAACCACTCCCATGATCCAATTACCCCCACTTGGTCCTACTCCTGACACGTGAGGATTATAGGGATTATAATTCAAGGTGAGATTTGGGTGGGGACAGAGAGCCAAACCATATCAAGGACACACAAGGCATTTCTTACCCTGCCATAGTTTCAGAGGTCTTCTCTGGGTCTTCAGTACTTCCAAGCTGAGATTACAAGTGAAATATTAAACCCTTGGAAAAACCCTTAAAAAAATATACCAGATACACAGAGACCAAGAAATACCCTACAACTACTAATACAACAGGCACTAAATTGAAGTTACTGATGAAATCATCAGAGAAAATCTTACCTTGCTTGGCAACTGAGCAGCAACATCTCACGGTTATAAATCAAAATATATAGAAGAACCAGGAAGGCTTTTGCTCTAATGTATGTTGAGGGGCTGTCAAGTAAACGGATAACTGTGGAGACAAAATCCTGTGGAAGACATTTAAAATTATTTTTTGAGAGAACATAACAAAATAGGGCAGTCTCAATTCTCAGAGTGACCACACTATAATAATCAAGCAGATGGCAGAAAGTAAAATAATATCAACTACTGTTTTCACATTCTCAATTTGTGCTAGATCCCATAACTAAATTTTAATACTATCTCATTTAAATCTGAAAATTAGTCATAACAAATTGACAATATTGTCCCCGCTTTAAAGAGAAAAAATGAGTATTGAAAAGTTAAGCAATTTACCAATATTCAGAGTTGGATAAAATCCAGGCCAACTGAATGACAAAGCCTGCCTGTTAAGTACTCAATCACACAACTGGAAATGTGGCAGCAAATAATACAACTGTCAGTCACAACTGCATGTAGATATAAATCTCCAAGAAGAGCTGCATATAGAGAGATCATATCTCTAGTCTACACATCCGAGGACTTAACAGAAATAAAATAAAGATAATACTCAATACATGACACAAAAAAACATATACTCATATAACACTCTTTAATTAAAGGTATAATTCAACACAAAGGACTAAGTATTGACAAGGAATAGTGCTACTTTCCCTTTTAAAAGACAGACTATAAATAATTTCTATAAATATGCAAACAGAACATAGACACACATGCACATACATGGTTAATGAATGTAAGTAGTCAGAAATATAGAATCATAATATCAGCAATATGGCTACAGAGAACAGGAATATGTAAGTTCCCAAGAGAGCTTAAGAGGTGCCAGCACCTAACAGTAACACTGTGTATCCAAGACAGATTTAAGAAGCTCAATTTTTTTTTTTTTTTTGGCCACACTCCAATCCTTTTCTATTTGATGCTATGTTTCCAGGTAGGAATAATTTACATAGTCATGTATATGCCATGTAAATTCTATGCTACTTAAGGATAAAAACATATCTAAGCATCAGTCTCACCTAGTTCCTGAACCAAATTATCAAAGCCAGAGTACTTATTTCAGGTAAAAAACAAATCAATGCAGTCATCCTTGAGTAGAAGATCCGTTTTCTATCTTTGCAGCAACTAGACAGTAGAAAATCCATCCCCAGGGTCCATTCCTGATTCTAATTTATACTCTGTGGTCTAAAGACCACAATCATAAGTCCGTTTCCCCTGTCAACACCACCCCCAACATATACATACATAATTCCAAAGCCATTCAAATTTCCAGCAATTATAGACTGAAAAACTCTTCCAGATTATAAGAGATTAAAAAGACATGATAACTGACTGCAATTCAAGATCTGGAAGTTCTGTAAGGTCTGTAGATTAGCTAACAACACTGAATCAATGTTAATTTCCTGATTTTGAAATTCATGGCTTGTTTCAAGGAAACATTCAGTGGAGTAATTAGAATTAGAAAAGCATCATGTCCACAAACTTCTCAAGTGGGTCAGAAAACACACATGCACTCACACATCTGCGCACACAAAGTGAAAGAGATAAAGACAGAGAAATATAAATTATAAAGTAAACATAGTAAAATGTTAACATTTGGTGAATGTAGGCAAAGGATCTATTGCAATCATTTACACTGTATGTCCAAAATTAAACTCAGTGCCTGAGGATCAATATACTAGCCAAACTCAGAAGTCTCAGTACTATCCTTGACCCTTCTTCTTTCCTTCCTCTCATGCCCAATTACCCCCAAGCTCTGTGAAAATGACACCCCCCACTATGGTTGTCTTATTTCTATGTACCATTATATCTTTCCTGAATTACTACAACAGGCTTTATTTAATTTTCCTTTATTCCATCTACTCTATAAATTTTAGCCACAGTGGACCCTCTATAAGAGCAAATGTAACTCACCTATAAAATATTCTCAATAGTTATATAACCATTAAAAAGAAGCTAAAACTCATTACGACATACGAGGTTCTTCATGGTCTGGCTTTTCGTTATCTTTCCAAAATCATGAATCATACCATCAACTCCACTGAATACCCTCAACATTCACAATGAGGAAATTAATAAAAAAGGAAGATGAGAATATTGAACAAAGGAAAGCGGCAAAGAGAATCTCAGGATTATTCCAAGGTGACAGCCTTCACCAGACAGAAGGCAGCCTATCTGTACAGAAGCTGGTCCAAGGCCCCCAGAGAGAACTCAGGAGAAGAAACTGACAGACTATCTGAAGCACCTGAATGTAATTTGAAACACAAAGTGATGTAAACAAAGAAAGGTTCACTAGATATTGATCTACACAAAATTAACAGACCGAGTACATATGCATGTTGGAGCCTGTCTCATGTCCTACTTCAAAATAAACACCAAACAAATCTAAGATTTAAAAAATAAACACAAAATGATTCAAAGATCTAGAAGAGGCCACAGGAGGTAGGCATACAAACATATATACATACATACATACATATTTCAATCTCAGACTGGGGAAAATGTTTGTAAATAATTTATTAGAAAGAACAAAATAAGTGTGAGAAATGTAAATATAAAAAATGTTAAATGCCACATAGAAATGAAACGCTATAAAGAAAAAAAACACATGAATTAGAGAAAATATTTGCAGCACTTTTTTAAATAAAGGTGATTTTCTTGATATATAAATATCAATAACTAAGAAAAGAACTAAAGGACTAAGAAAGTAAGAGTACTAGAAATAACTGAAACCTCTGATCTCTTCCATGTGGAATATCACATTAACCAAGGATAATTTAAGGTATTCCAAAAAATACAGAACATAGGAGGCAAGTTTCATATAAAGCTATCCATATAAACCTATTTCATATAAAGACAACAAAAAATGAAAATAAAAAACATTTCAGCTGATAAAAACTCTTTTTTTTTTTTTTTTTTTTGGAGACAGAGTCTCGCTCTGTTGCCCAGGTTGGAGTGCAGAGGCGCAATCTTGGCTCACTGCAACCTCCACTTCCTGGGTTCAAGCGATCCTCCTGCCTCAGCCTCCTGAGTGGGTGGGACTACAGGAGTGTGCCACCATGTCCAGTTAATTTTTTGTATTTTTAGTAGAGAAGGATTTTCACCATGTTAGCCAGGATGGTCTCGATCTCCTGACCACATGATCTGCCTGCCTTGGCCTCCCAAAGTGCTGGAATTACAGGCATAAGCCACCGTGTCCAGCCAAAACTCTGATTTTACCTGCTATGGCCTGAATGTTTTTTCCTGCCCCCATTCATATATTAAACTTAACCCCCAATGTAACAGTGTTAAGACGTGGAGCCTTTAGGAGGTAATTAGGTGATAAGGACTACACCCTCATGAATGAGGTTAGTACCCTTATAAAAGAGACCTGAATGAGTTTATTTACCCCTTCCAACATGTAAGGAAACAAAGAAGACACTATCTATGACAAATGGGCCCACACTAGACACCAGATCTGATAGTGCCTTGATCTTGGACTCCCCAGCCTCCAGAACGCTGAGCAATACATTTCCATTATTTATAAATTATCTGGACTAAGGTACCTTGTTACAGCAGCCCAAACATACTAAGATACCACTCAACCAAAACAAAAAACAAAACAAAATAAAATTGAGGAAGAGGTAAACTGTACTTTAACAGCTCAGTTTGAAGGAACTATCATGAAATAAGCATTTATAGACATCAAAAAGGTCCAAGTCACTTAGCTATACAAGACAAGGAGGCATAGACAGTATACCTTAGGAACACAGATGCAAAAACTCCTCAACAAAATATAAGCACATTGATCCAGTATATATTAAAAGAATAAAACATGATGACCAAGTGAGGTTTATCCCAGGAATCCAAAGCTGATTCAACATTCGAAAAACAATAAGTGCAAGTCATCATAATTAATTGATGAAACAAGAACTACCACATAACCATGAATTACTAATAAAAAAAATTTATAAAATTCAACATCCTTTCATGATAAAAACTCTCAGTAACCTAGGAATAAAAGAGACCTCCTCAATGTGAAAAAAGGCAAGTAGAAAAAAACCTACAGTTAACATCATAATGATGAAAGACTAAGTGTTTCCCCAGAAACTGGGAAGAAAGCAAAGATGTCCACTCTCATCACCCATGATTCAGTATTTTACTGAAAGCTGTAGCCAGCATAAGAAGAAAAATAAATAAAAGACCTTTAGATTTCAATGAAAAAAATATTTGCAGATGACATGATTACCTATGTAGAAAATCCCAAGGAATTTACAAAAAAAGCTTCTATAACTTGTAAGTAAGTTTAGCAAGATCTGGTATATTTCAATATACCAATAATGAACAACTGGAAAATAAATCCTTTTTAAAGTACCACTTTTCAATAGCTCCAACCATAACAACAACAAAGAAGTATTGCTTTCACCCTAACAAAACATCTACAGAATCTGTACATTAAAAATTCTAAAATCGTGATGAAAGAAAACTTTTCAAGCCTATAAATAATGAAAAGACATTCCATGTTCATGTAGTAAGACTCAAGTTAGTCGTCAATTCTCCCCAAATTTACCTATAGACTTAATGCAACTTCAGTCAAAATCCCAACAGGGTATTTTGTGGATATAAACTGAGTTTAAAATTTCTATGGAAAGGTAAAATAAAAACTAGAATATGCAAAACAATTTTGGGAGGATATGCAAGAATCGTACAATAATTTTAAGACATACAAAAAACTATGGTAATCAAAACAATGTGGTATTAACAAAATGATAGACACATAGAACAAGGTAACAAACTAGAGTTTAGAAATATAGTCCATCAGTTTACGATAAAGGTGCAAAGGCAACATTGGAAAAAGGCTAATCATATGACCAAATGATGCTGGAACAACTGAACATCCACAAGCAAAAATGTTAACTTAAACTCATTCCTCACTCCACATGCAGAAATTAACCCAAAATGTATTATACAACTGAATATAAGTCAACTTCATCAAAACGAAAATTTCTCCCATGAAGGACACTGTAAGAAAAGACACGCCACATACTCAGAGAAAATATTTGTACCCAGAATATATAAAGAACTCTCCAAAGTCAAAATTAAGAAAAAAAACGTTAATGAACAAAATACTTAAACAGACATTTCACCAAAGAAAATATGTATCTGTTGAATAGATGCAAGGATGCTCAATATCATAATCATTACAGTAGTGCAAATTAAAATCATACTGAGATATAACAATGAACTTATTAGAATGACTAACATGAAAAACGGTGAGTATATAGAGCAACTGAAGTTTTTCACACATTGCTAGTGGGAATGCAGAAATGGTACAGGAATCCTGGAAAACAGTTTGGCAGTTTCATTAAACTGTTCAATATATACCTATCATATATGCCTCAACCATCCTACTTCTAAGTATTCTAATGAAATAAAAACTTGAGCTCACAGAAAACCTTGTACAAAAAAATTGACAGTAATATTTAGTTATAATACAGATTGAGTATCCCAAATCCAAAAATCTGAAATCTGTAATGCTCCCAAATCCAAAACTTTTTGAGTACTGATAAAACGCAAGTGGAAAATTCCACACATAAGTACTTAACACAAACTTTGTTTCATGCACTGAAAATATTTAAAATATTGTATGAAATTACCTTGGCCTTATTTTATACAAGGTGTGTATGAAACACAAATAAATTCTGTGCTTAGACTTGGGTCCCATCCCCAAGATATCTCATTATGTATATACAAATATTACAAGACCCAAAAACACTGAAATCTGAAACACTTCTGGTCTCAAGCATTTTGGATAAGGGATATTTAACCTGCAGTCAAAAACCGAAAAAGTTCACATGTCCTTCGGTGTGTACATGAATAAATAAACTGTGGTACATCCACATAATGAAACAGTACTCAGCAGTAATGAACTACTGAGACATGCAGTGACATGGATGAATCTCAACTGCACTGTATTAACTGAAAGAAACCAGCTGCAAAGATTATATGCAGTGTGATCCCATTTATATGACATTCTGGAAAAGATAAAGCTATCGGGGCAGGGAAGACATCAGTGATTGCCAGGGACTGGGATGGAGGGTGGTTTGCCTAAGAAAAACGCAGCACAAGGTAATTCTTCGGGAAACTGGAATTGTTCTGCATCTTTCTGGTGGTGGTAACAAGAGCCTATGTATATATTAAACCTCATAGAACTGAGTCCCCACAAAGGTACATTTCATTAAAAGTAAATTTCATTACACACAAATTTTAAAATTAAAAAATGATATATATTATACATAAAATATAAACTGTTATTTATAAGTTATATATTATAGTATGTATATGTATATATTATATGTATATACATATATTGGATTTATTATACATACAACATATGTATATATTATATATTATATACCATTCACAATGTATAACAGTAATAATTATAGTAATGAGTGTTATGCCTTAAATAGTATAGCAACCACCTTTGTAAGTGAAAACTACATAGGATGTAAGAAGCAATAAAATATTTTATCACACTACTGTCAGTCTGAGACTCAAAAGAACAAAAATAAGTGAGGATACAGAAGACCTAAATAACATAAACAATAGGTTAGATACTATGGGTAGATATCAAATTTTATATTCCAATAATGGAACACATATCTTTTTCTTAACATAAAATGATCCTTTAAATTGATCATATAACAGATCATGAAAAAATATTAATATACTCCACAAAGTAAAAATAATTTTTATGATTACAATGCAATAAAACTAGAAATTAGGCTGGCATGGTGGCTTACATCTGTAATACCAGCACTTTTGGAGACTGAGGCAGGAGAATTGCTTGAGCTCAGGAGTTCCAGACCAGCCTGCACAACATAGCAAGACCTCTTCTCTACTTAAAAATAATAATAGTAATAATTAGCCAGGCATAATGGCACATGCCTGTAGTCCTAGCTACTTAGAAGGCTGAGGTGGGTGGATTGCTTAAGCCCAGGAGATCGAGGCTACAGTGAGCTACGATCACATCACTGCACTCCAGCCTGGACAACAGAGTGAGACCCTGTCTCAGGGAAACAAACAAACAAAACTAGAAATTAATTAAAACATAAATAATCCAAAAGGCCCTTCTACGTGCAAATTTTTTAAACTCTGTGTTAAACAAACCTTAAGAGAAAATACAAACCAAAATTGCAGAACTTAAAAATACTAGGTCTTATTCATTCTAGCTAACTATATTTTTGGGCCCATTAACCACCCCCACTCTCCCTTCCACTACTCTTCTCAGCTCCTCGTAACCATCATTCTATTCTTTATTTCCATGAGCTCAACTGTTTTAATTTTTAGCTCTATCTACCCCCAAGAATTTAAAATGGTTTTTTAATTTTAAAAAATAATAAAATAAATAAAATAAAAAGCTAACAGTAAAAACACTATTATATTAGCCTGTTCTCACACTGCTATTAAGATACTAGCTGAGACTGGGTAATACATAAAGGAAAGAGGTTTGATTAACCCACAGTTTCACATGGTTGGGGAGGCCTCAGGAAACTTACAGTGATGGTAGAAGTTGAAGGAGAAGCAGAGCATGTCTTACATGGTGAAGAAGAGAGAGCAAGAGAGTCAGGAAGTGTCGCATTTTTTTTTTTTTTTTTTTTTTTTTTTTTTTTTTTTTG
>NC_045435.1:94898095-94917060 GCF_002776525.5 Piliocolobus tephrosceles | reverse complement strand
AGACAGAGTCTCGCTCTGTCGCCCAGGTTGGAGTGCAGTGGCACGATATCGGCTTACTGCAAGCTCCGCCTCCCAAGTTCACGCCATTCTCCTGCCTCAGCCTCCAGAGGAGCTGGGACTACAGGCGCCCGCCAGCACATCTGGCAAACTTTTTTTTTTGTATTTTTTAGTAGAGACAGGGTTTCACCATGTTAGCCAGGATGGTCTCGATCTGCTGACCTTGTGATCCACCCTCCTCGGCCTCCCAAAGTGCTGGGATTACAGGCATGAGCCACTGAGCCTGTCCGGAAGTGCCGCACTTTAAAACCATCAGCTCTGGTGAGAACTCACTCACTATCACAAGAATGGCATGGGGGAAACTGTCCCCATGATCCAATCACCTCCTACCACCAAGTCCTTCCCTCCACACATGGGGATTACAATTCAAGATGAGATTTAGGTGGGGACACAGAGCCAAATCCTATCAACTATATATGGGATAGGATAAAAGCAGAAATCAAAAATATATATAACCCATAATTATATAAAATAAAAGAATATAAATACCCATAATAAAAGAATAAAAATACCTGAATTAAATCTCCAACATAAAAAGCTAAAACATGAACAACAAAGTACACCAAAATGAAGCAAGAAAGGTGTGAGCAGAAATCAGTGAGGTGGGAAAAAACATTTTTAAGGAAAATGATAAATCAAAATCCTGGCTCTTTGAAAAATATGAACAAAATAGATAACTTACTAGCTAAAATAATCATGAAAAAGGGGGAGATAGCAAAGATACACAAGAAAAGAAATGAAAAGAGGGAAATTATCATTGCCAGCTTCCATATAATGGAGTGAATGCTGTGTATGTTAGCTATAGTAGTCATTGGTATTTTATTGTCATATAACATTCCATTGTGTAAATATAGAAACATTTACATATCCATTCTACTCCTGGACATTTGGGTTGTTTAGAGTTTGGGTCTATTATGAGCAAAGCTGCTGTGGACATTTTTGTAACGTCTTTTTGTGAACATGTGCATTCACTTCTCTTGGGTATACACCTGCCAGGAGGATTGTTCCAATAAGAGGTAGGCATCTATCTAGCTTTATTAGAGACTGTCAAATGGCTTGGCTTTCCAAAGTGGTTGTACCAATTTACCGTCCACCAATATATGAAAGTTGCAGTTGTTTCACAGCCTCACCAACATTTATTATTGTCTGTCTTTTTCATTTTATTTAAATGTTTAATTCTTAGCTTAGAGCAAATATTAATAAATACACACAGCAGTCAATTCAGAAGAAACTTTCAAAAAGTCTACTGTTACTCACTTGAAAGGTACCCAAAGTTCTGTGCTACCCAAAGGATAATATATTTCTTATTCTAATCCATGAGGAATTTTCAAAGTAATCATGGCAAAGAAGGAAACCTATTTAAATCTCCCTGACAAGAAGCAAAACATAAGACTTTGGTATAAACAATAATAAACCGAGAAAATGAAAAAGTGTATAAATTTAAAGAAAATATGATCTTACAAGTGATTTAGCTATATTTTTAAAATGTTTATGTATATTTAAATGCATTTTAGTAAACTTTATATTAAAACAAACATTTTCTTAAACACAGATTTAGCACTTATGAATTCAAGTCCAGAAACATGGTAAAAATACAATTGATGCTTTTTCTTTTTGAGATGCCTAGTAAAGTAACTAGATAACCATAAAGATTGAAGACTCCATAGTTTCTACTATAATTACAGTTTAACTTTGGAAATCTCATTGATAAACAGCAACAAAAATACAAACCATACCAAAAAAAAAGTAGATCAGGCATGGTGGTTCACACCTGTAATCCAAGCACTTTGGGAGGCCAAAGCAGGAGGATTGTTCAAGACTATCCTGGGCAACACAGCAAGACCCTGTCTCTACAAAGAAAACAAAAAACTTAAAGAGAAATGTAGGACTTACACAAAAAAAACTACTGATTTTTACTGAGTGATAATAGGGCACTTGAATAAATGGAGTGGCAGTATAATATGCTGGCAAATAATTTGAGCTTTGGAGTCAGGAAGACCTGACTTCAAATGCCACATTTCTTAACAAAATAACCACTATGATTCAGTTTCTTCAACTTTAAAATAAAGTGGAGAGAATTACAATAACATTTCTCATAGTCGTGATGTAATGACTTAGGTTTTTGTCCAAATACATAACAAAAATATCATAAAGCATAAATCTGCGAGAAGTATTCATTTATGAACACTGTTGTGGAAAAGACAACACAAAGAGGAAAACAAACAAAAGTATATTTAAGACTCTAGAAAAGATAAAGGACAGACTATTCATTAAATGATATCCTTACTTTATTTTTTATACTAGAAAGACTCCAAATTAAAAATTTAAGTAAGGAGTGGAGGAAGCAACCTTATAATACTATACATCTTTCAAAATGAATATATTACCTTGGAAAATGTATTGCAAAGAATCACTATCTTTATTATAAATAACATTTATCAATTAAAAAGTATGTATGAACACTCCAGTAAAACAACAAAATGATATGAACAAGAAACAACTGATAAAAGGACTCTACTACCAATAAGCAAATTAAAACATGGTTGTCATCACTAGTAGTCAAAGACATACACAATTTATAAGAATAAGAATCCATTTAAGCCGGGCACGGTGGCTCATGCCTGTAATCCCAGCACTTCGGGAGGCCGAGGCGGGTGGATCACAAGGTCAGGAGTCCAAGACCAGCCTGGCCAAGATGGTGAAACCCTATCTCTACTAGAAATACAAAAATTAGCTGGGTGTGGTCGCAGGAGCCTGTAATCCCGGCTATTCAACAGGCTGAGGCACAGAGTTGCTTGAATCCGGGAGGCAGAGGTTGCAGTGACCTGAAATCACACCACTGCATCCAGCCTGGGCGTCAGAACGAGACTCTGTCTCAAAAAAAAAAAAAAAAAAAAAAAAAGAATCCTTTTACAAATATGAAAGTGTGATGAAGGAAGGAAAAAATATCTACTATATGCTTACTCTGAGTCAGGCACTGTGGTAGGTGATTTAAATATATTATTTCAATTACTCCTTTAAGGAAGATATTATTGGATTTATTTTATAGATGAGGAAACAGAAGCCTCAGGAAACCAAAACATTTTTGACACCCTACCCTCCTGGGAAGTCTTTTACCTTATACCAATCCCACAACTAGCAAGGCTTCTTCTAGGAAAAAGCACAACCAGATTACACAGGTATCCACAGAATATGACTAAGTAAAAATATGAGTTTATGCATTGATAAAAGACAGAGGAGGTAAATATGGATGATGCCAAAGTTGGTTAGGCTTTTGTTGTTTTCTCTTTACATTTTCTTAATCTTAATGGTGTTTTAGGAGCTCGTTTGGAGGTTCTAGCAAGGGAGCACAGCTACCTGTACACCCCTGACCGAAGTATGGTGCTCCTCAATCAAGGAAGGATGTGATCAATCACAGGGCTTTGGCTGGAACACACATGGACCCATGAGGGAGGAAGGGGACACCTGCCTAGCCAGTCACATCAGCTGAATGAACCCTGGTGATCAATGAGGCAACAGATGTCACAGCCAGATTGCCCTCACATCCCTTACTGGTGTTTTGAAAACTGAAAGAACTACTGGAAGCTTTTGTATAGGTCCAAGCTAAGATGTAAACACAGTGTGCTTGGCTAACTGTGAAATATGTTCATTTCCATACTCATGTTGTTTCAATGGCTTAAAAAAAGGATTTGTCATCATACATACATTATTTTCTTATACTCATTAGCATGTGGATATCGATATTATTAATACTGTAAATTATTGTTTAGTGAATGATTTAAAGATAGATATACTTTTTGTCTGGATAAGTAAAATACAGTTGTTTAAAAAGTTGAAGCATGTTAATTTTCTTCACAAAAATGTATTCATGTAAGTTATAAAAACTCTGCAAAATACAGAAAATTAGAGACAAAAGAAAAATCATCCATTTCTTACATGATCCAGAGACAGACACGAATTTAACTGAATTTGATTTTTATTACGTATTAAAATACTTTTTGCTTTTTTAATTAAAAAATCTACAATGTTTATAAAAACAGCCATCTGCTCCCCACACTTCTACTTCCCAATTTTTGTTCACCAAGTGCAATTAATCTGAATTTAGCTATTTCTCTTTTCTATTTATACCTCTGTTTCTTTCCTGCTCCTTGCCTCTCAAATACACACTTCTCCTCTCTCAGTTATCCAACAGTTATATTACAAGTCAATATGCAACTGTGCAAATAATATTCATAATTGAGCCATGCAAAAAAAAAAAAAGAATTCACTTTATTGCAAAGTAGACTAGCAAAGATGAAAATGGATAGCAGCCAGTGTTGGAATGATCATAGGTAAACAGGTAAATCTTACAAACAGCTGGTAGGAAAGTGAGGTGTTGTTTCTCAAAAGCCTTAAAAATGTTATTTTCTTCTGGTATACCTGTCACGTCCAAGAAACTTATCTTAAAGTGATGAACAAATGAGCTTATGTACAAGAATACTCATAGTAGCACTGTTTATTGCAGGAGTCCCCAACCCCCAGGCCACAGACCAATACTGGTTTGTGGCCTGTTAGGAACCCGGCTGCACAGCAGAAGGTGAGCAGTGGGCAAGCTAGCATTACCACTTGAGCTCCACCTCCTGTCAGAGCAGTGGAGCCATCAGATTTCTCATAGGAGCGTGAACCCTATTGTGAATTGCACATGCAAGGGATCTAGGTAGCATACTCCTTATGAGAATGTAATGCCTGATGATCTTCTGAGTTGGAACAGTTTCATCCCAAAATCACCTCCGCAGCTCTGGTCTGCTGGAAAAAAATTGCCTTTCACGAAATTGGTCCCTGGTGTCAAAAAGGGTGGAAACCACTGGTTTATAAGACAAACATGAAACTATTTTAACATCTAAAAACAAGAGATTTGTTAGGTAAATCATAATTGTAGTAAATACTCCATCTATACAATATCTGGACTAACCTGCTTCTTTCATGACAAACACTAACGAAGTACATGGGGCAAGGAAAAGTGGTAGAAGTGATGCTATATTACCACCAAGGCTAGGTCTGATATGGTCATGTAGATTTTACCTGGTACTCTTGAAACATTCACTCTTGGAACTCAGCCACCATGCTGTGAGGAAGCCCAAGCAGCCTGTAGAGGCTCATATACAGTGCAACTCAGGCTCCCAACCTACAGCCTCAGCTGAGTTCTCAGCAAACAGCTTGTACCAACTTGCCAGTCACATGAATGCGCCATCTGGAAAGGATATTCTCCAGTCCCACCCCAGCTAACACAGCCTTGCTCAAATTATAGAATTTGTGAGCAAAATAACCTATTATCCTTGTCTAAATCATAACATTTTGGTGGTTTGTTACACAGCAATAGAAAAATAAAATATAACTTAAGTATACAAAGAAAGGAAAAAAGTTTCCAGGCACAAAAATGTTTCAAACAACAATAGACATAATTTGAAAACACAGAAATGACCAATAATAAATGATAGTGAGGTCTGTTACTGTATTCCTTCTTGATATACGGATGCTTTTCAACTTACAATAAGGTTACATCCCAAAAATCTCAGTGTAAATCAAAAAAATCATAAGTTGAGCAATTATAGATTAGGGACCATCTGCAATGTTATTCAGCTATACTAATAATCTTGCAAAATTAAAATAATATGCTTACAATTTGGAGTGAAACAAGCTAGACAAACTATTACAAACATCAAAAATAAAAGAAATTACATAGCTTTATTTGTAACACAGTAACTCTGGGTCCTTTGAGAAGCTGCAGTACAATTTTAGATCTAAGCCTAAGAATATCTTCTGCCCTAAATAAATTATCATTTAGTCATTTCAGAAAAGCTGAATGAACAGTAATGACTTTGACTCCCTACAACCAGTCGCCTAGGATTCTATATTTAATCTTAAGTAATGTGTACCACGCCTCTAGAACAGTTTTAATCTTACAACACTTGAGGAGGGAAGATTACAGGCTGCAGGCAAAGACTTAGTGCCAAAGATGAATAATCAAAACTACCTTTAGAGAACCAAAAATAACCTCAGGTCACTTCAGCTAGCAATCCACTATATATTCAGCTTTGATGGAAATTCACCTTGTCATATAGCTCAACATACCCAAATATTACAGTGGAGAAAAAGAGCAGAAGCCATTTAGTTCTGTAACCCAAATCACAGCACAACAAGGTTATGTCCAGCATTCACAGCCAGAAGCAAATGGTATTCAGCAGTGATTTCAGAGTGGACATTTCTATTCTAACTTAAAGATGGCATAATGAAATATTCAGAATGATAGGAATCTCTCTGAAATATATAAAGCTTCCACCACAACCAAAAATATTTCACTATCAAAATTAAGTATAATAGTAAAATATTCCTCTAGTACACATCATAAAGGCAAATATGAGATGATAATAAGGTAGAGAACTTCAAAATTACCTCTTACAAATCTCAAGGGGTAAAATTGATCTGCTTCAACTGTCATAGCTAAAAATCAATATGTATGGCCTGGCCATCAACTGGTAACAGCCTCAAAGAAAAACAATGAGAAATCAAGTAGATAACTACACTGACACTATTTTCCTATTTAATATTGATGGAAACAAACAAGGTACTGATTAAATCTAAAATTGTTTTTGGATTACAATCTTCCTTTAAAAAGTTTAGCCAAGTATCTAAGTAAAACATCTTTCAGAGAACACATATTTATTAATACAGACTAAAAGTATCACAATATACACCCATAATCTGATTCATATGTATAAATTAATTTCATATTTTAAATGCTTGATTAAAAAGTGAGCAAGCTTATACGAATTTTTCAAAATTTTACATGCATTAAATTTCATAGTGATCTTCCATAGTGCTTCCAAATTATACAGAGATCTGCAGCTTCAGGCTTATTATTAATCACTGTTGTGTTACAGGTTTGTATCAAAACACAAAACATGAACCACTCAGCCCCCAGTCCTTCAGGCTTTCCATGTTGACTGGGGAATTTTTCTATAGGGCGGTAACCACTTGTTACTCTTTCACATCCATAAAATAATCTTCCTAATGCTACAGAGTGTAGGATTACTACCAAAAAATGTGTAATATATATATTGATTTTATAGAAAGATACTGTTTTGTTTTGTTTTGTTTTGTTTGAGACAGTGTCTCACTCTGTCGCCCAGGCTGGAGTGCAGTGGAGCAATCTTGGCTGACTGCAACCTCCAGCCTCCTGGGTGCAAGTGATCTTCCTGCCTCACCCTCCCAAGTGGCTGGGACCACAAGCATGCACTACCATGCCAGGCTAATGTTTTTGTATTTTTAGTAGAGGCAGGGTCACGTCATGTTGGCCAGGTTGGTCTTGAACTCCTGGCCTCAAGTGATCCACCCACCTCAGCCTCCCAAAGTGCTGGGATTACAGGTATGAGCCACCACACCTAGCCAGAATGATACTTTCTGAATCATAAGTAAATAGGGTAAAGGAGACAGCCTGGTAGACTTTTACATGAGGAATATTATGTTACTTTTGAAAGGTGAATCTCTAAAGAAGTATTTTTTTTTTTTTTTTTAGTTAACTTCAGATTCTCCACAAACAAAACAACTATGGCTACAGTCATCCACGAAGACCTGTAGATTGAAAGATGACAACAAGTTTGTAAGTATTAAGAGAGAACTAAAATTTTTCTTATATTTGAAACACCGAATACTCCAGCTAATAATACGGCTTACTACTATAAGAATAGCTCACTCCATCGAGTAGTAAGTTTCCCTACTCCCTTGTGTGCCTAAATCACATTCTGTCTTTGTCAATTATGAAACACCACATAATAATCTGTCAGAATATTTCCATTAAAATATGTGGTAAAGTTCAAAGTTAGTTAGTTTAATAATCCATACCGTTTTCAATGAGAGACGGAGTTCCTAAAATTCAGTGTATTCTGGAACTTTCTGTAAACTTTCAGAAGGGATGAAATAAGAAAGAATACATTGTCACAGTGTTTTCGTATTCAAATACATTTCTAAAGAACAAAAGGAACCATAGAATTACAAATGATGGCAAAACTCAGGAAATGTAAATTAATGATTTGTACATTCTATCATTACTAATATTATTAGTAAACACCAAAAAAGCACGTAAGAATTTTTGAAATAAGAACTCTCCCTCACTTCCAACAACAAAAAATCATGAATATCTGTGAGATGTTACAATGCTTTTCCTTTCCAATTATACTGCGTGTGAGTAAAAGCTCACATGTGGTAGGAAGACTATAATACCTAATACCATCACTGCCACTACCACACACACAAATCCCTCAAAGAGAAAATGACTGAAACTTCCCCAAAGGTCACTGAAAAATTCACAAGTGAAGCAAAGAAAAATGTAAAACATTATAGCAACTCAAGTACATATATAATACCAATCCTTTCATTTAAATTATGGAACATTTCAAAGATACAATAAAGTAGAGTGATTTTTTAAAATCCATTTAACTGTATCAAATCTTAATATTTGAAACTTGTAAGCCCAAATCCTTTTTAAGAAACAGTGAATTAGAGAGACACAACTGAAGCCTACCTCTCTCCAATCCTACTGCCCTCCCTCTATCCTCAGAAGCAAGCATGCTGACTCTGGTGGGTTACCACCACAGACATTTTTTACTACATAGCCATGTATCCATAAGAAATATAAAGATTTATATTTTTAAACAATTGTATTTTACTTATCTGGACAAAAAGTGTATCTTTAAACCATTCACTAAACAAAATAATTTACAGTATTAATAATATCCATATCCACATGCTAATGAATATAAGAAAATAATATACATATGGTGACAACTTCTTTTTTTTTTTTTTATGGTGATGGGGTCTTGCTCTGTCACCCAGGCTGGAGTGCAGTGGTGCAATCTGGACTTACTGTAACCTCCGCCTTCCAGGTTTAAGTGATTCTCCTGCCTCAGCCTACTGAGTAGCTGGAATTACAGGCATGCACCACCACACCCAGCTAATTTTTGTATTTTTAGTAGAGATGGGGTTCCATCATGCTGGCCAGGCTGGTCTTGAACTCCTGACCTCAGGTGATTCTCCCACCTCAGCCTCCCAAAGTGCTGGGATTACAGACGTGAGCCACTGCACTCAGATGGCAACTCCTTTTTATTGAAACATTAAAACAACATAAATATGAAAATGAACTACTCACGTAGTTATTATATTGCCCATATCCTTCGGCAGTTTGCCTTTTTTCACTCAAAGTTTTCTTTATGAGATTTATCCATGTTAATTATTTTCAATCTAGTTTGTTCACTTTTTAATTGCTGTATAATATTCTACCACATGGATATGAGTTTAATTATGCAATCTCTTGTTGGTTAACTTTTACATTCTGCATCACCTTATGTTACTGCAAACACTACTGCAATAAACAATTTTTCCAAATTTCTTTGTATTTTTGTATTTTTTGGCTCAGGTATGTGTATCTTCAACTTCAGTAGAGATTATAAAATTGCACTCCGCTTTACCTAGGTAAGTTTCCACTGGTCCATATCTCTGCCAGCAATTCTGTCAGACTTACAAGTTCGCCAAACTGAAGATTACAGAATAGTCATTTTAATTTTCATTTTATCCATTAGTTTTTAGTTCAAGCATCTTTTCCCAAGTTTACTGACCATTCCAATTTCTTTTTCTATAAAGTAACTCTTCACCTCCTATGCCCATTTTGTCTTAACTTTTCCTTTTCATTATTAGGCTATTTTTCATATCCTGTATACTAATCATTAAGAAAAGTTTCCCTACAAGATCACAAAGACAGCTATGTAAATTTTCTTTTAAATTTTTTTCAAGTTTTTCTTTTCATATTTTAGTCTTATAATGTCAGAAAAAAAAGATCTAACACTCAAATGTCAATAAAAAACCAGTTGAATAAAAATGTGGTACAGTCACACTACAAAGTGCTAATTTAAAAAAAGATGAAGAACATTTCTATAAACAGATATGAAATCAACTCTGAGATAAGTTTAAAAAGGTACAAAATGGGCCGGATGCAGTGGCTCACACCTGTAATTCCCAACACTCTGGAAACACTTTGGGAGGCTGAGGCAGGTGGATCACCTGAGCCCAAGAGCTCGATATCAGCCTGGGCAGCATGGCAAAACCTGGTCTCTACCGAAAATACAAAAAAATAGCCGGGTGTGGTGGCACACACCTGTGGTCCCAGCTACCCTGGAGGCTGAGGTGGGAAGACAGCTTGAGCCCAGGAGGCAGAGGTTTCAGTGAGCCAAGATCACACTACCGTACTCCAGCCTTGGTGACAGAGTGAGACCCCACCCCAGGTCAAAAATAAAGTGCACAATGGTGTATGCTATGCTTTATCTTTATATTAAAAATATAAAGATATATTAAAATATAATTGTATATAAAAACATAAAACATTATATTAAAAATATAAAAGATATGCTATCTTTTAAATTTTAGGGAGAAAATATCGCAGCACCCACCAAAGGCCTTTTTAGAGTCAACAAAGCACATAGATTCAAAAGACTACCCAAGATCACATTTTCTGTCAGTTTGTTCAGGAACCTGAGCTTGCCAGCAGGGCTACAACTGATGCTTTTCTCCTGTGGGAGTCCTTGCAGCAGCGTGGAAAGCACAGCTCAGGTGCATTAAGAAGACAGCCACACTTGGTAAGCATGGGAGCCACCTTGGCTTAGGAACTTCCAACCACACAAACACCAAGGTATCTTGTAACAACTCCCTAGCCCTAGCTTCCAGAGTTTCCATAGAGACCAGAGTCACTGCAACCACCTAGGGGAGCCCGAAAGCTGTGACTTCCTACCAAGTATTATCATTCTCCCAGCTTAGATGCAATTTACCAATCAGGGACCATTTTTACCACAAGCAGTCCTGCTTGATAATACAAATAACAGGTTGGTCTTATTGGGTTCCCAGAGACACAGAGTTCTCTGTTAACTGAAATTCAAATTCCCACACAGAAGGGGGAAAGGTTTTGTTAACCCTTTATCCATCAATAAGAAGAAATATAAAGAAAGAGAGGTAAACACAGAGAAAGAGTAGAGGCAGAAAGAGAGATTTATAGATAGAAAAATATGTATTTATACAAATACATATTTAAAAATATATTTCTCTCTATATATATATGGACAGAGAAAGCAAGAGACAGGATAGAGAGACAGAGAGAAGATGAGACATATTTACCTATATTTGCAACAGATATCTGATTGAAATAGATAACCTAGAAAAAATCATTTATGAGAAAGTCAAGAAAACGTGAACTCTGCAGTGAAACCCTGTCTCTACTAAAAATACAAAAATTAGCCGGGCGTGGCGATGGGCCCCTGTAGTCCCAGCTACTTGGGAGGCTGAGGCAGGAGAACGGCGTGAACCCAGGCACTCCAGCCTGGGTGACAGAGAGAGACTCCATCTCAAAAAAAAAAAAAAAAAAAAGTGAACTCTGACTGGATTTGTGGCTATTTTGAGAACATATTAATTTTTTCGTCTTAATGACACTGTGAATACATTTATTTTAAAAAATTCCTTGTCTTCTACAGATACATATAACGTAATTACAAAATGATATGATGTATAGATTTTGCTTCAAAATAATTCAGAGGAAGAACCAATGTATATAAATGAAGTGGGAATATAAATGAAACAAAACTGGCCATGGCCAGGTGCAGTGGCTCACGCCTATAATCTCAGCACTTTGAGAGGCTGAGGCAGGTGAATCACCTGAAGTCAGGAGTTCAAGACCAGCCTGGCCAACATGGTGAAACCCCAGCTCTACTAAAAATACAAAATTTAGCCAGGTATGGTGCCGGGCACCTGTAATCCCAGCTACTCGGGAGGCTGAGACAGGCAATCGCTTGAACCCAGGAGATGGAGATTGCAGTGAACCGACATCATGCCGCTGCACTCCAGCCAAAGCAAAACTCCACCAAAAAAAAAAAAAAAAAAAAAAAACTGACCATGAATAAAAAATTGTTGATGATGTGTATATGTAGGGCAATTATATTATTTTTCTCAACTTCTTTTAGGTTTGAAACTTTTTACTGAACACATGCACACGTCCCTTGATAACTGCGGCTGCCTCCCAATTATTCTCACAGTAGCCCTTCTGATATTCACTTCATCTTCATTCTTAGCGATTCTGAATTTTTTCTTTTTTGGCAAGTTCAAATATGTCTTTGCAAGGACTATCTGGCATGTCTATTTTATGAGAGAGGGTTTGCAGACTATCTACTCAGCCATATTATCAGAAACAGAAATATTTTCCAGATTCTGTTCTTGTCCTGTTTAGATTTTTTAAGTTCCAAGAACAGTAACCTTCTACCAGACACTCTGATGTAAGAAGACAAAGCATATTTTGTAAGTGGCATGATTTCTGCGCTCAAATTTAGAACAGAGACACAGCTTTCAAGAACCCAAAAATAACTTACTGTGACTCACCAAATTTAAAAAGACAGATATTAGTAAAAAAAGAAAACCTTAATTTACTATGTGACCTCTAAGTATCTCAGCTGAAAATTCTAAAGATAGAAAGGTAAATTGAAACATATAGAGACTGTAATCATGCACTTAATGAAGTGTTAAGTCAAAATATTTTTGACATATGTGCAAGAGTTTTATCACATTTTTTACTGGCACTATAGCTATTTGCAAGTACATACAAAACTACAGTGTTATGGTAGAGAGATCAATTCAACAAGAAGAGCTAACCATCCTAATGGTTAATGCACCCAATACAGGAGCACCCAGATTCATAAAGCAAGTCCTGAGAGACCTAAAAAGAGACTTAGATTCTCACACAATAATAATGAGAGACATTAACACCCCACTGTCAACATTAGACAGATCAACGAGACAGAAGGTTAACAAGGATATCCAGGAATTGAACTCAGCTCTGCATCAAGGAGACCTAATAGACATCTACAGAACTCTCCACCCCAAATCAACAGAATATACATTCTTCTCAGCACCACATTGCACTTATTCCAAAATTGACCACATAGTTGGAAGTAAAGCACTCCTCAGCAAATGTAAAAGAACAGAAATTATAACACACTGTCTCTCAGACCACAGTGCAATCAAACTAGAACTCAGGATTAAGAAACTCAATCAAAACCGCTCAACTACATGGAAACTGAACAACCTGCTCCTGAATGACTACTTGGTACACAACAAAATAAAGGCAGAAATAAAGATGTTCTTTGAAACCAAGGAGAACAAAGCCACAACACACCAGAAACTCTGGGACACATTTAAAGCAGTGTGTAGAGGGAAATGTATAGCACTAAGTGCCCACAAGAGAAAGCAGGAGAGATCTAAAATTGACACCCTAACATCACAATTAAAAGAACTAGAGAAGCAAGAGCAAACACATTCAAAAGCTAGCAGAAGGCAAGAAATGACTAACATCAGAGAAGAACTGAAGGAGATAGAGACACAAAAATCCCTTTAAAAAATCAATGAATCCAGGAGCTGGTTTTTTGAAAAGATCAACAAAATTCATAGACTGCGAGCAAGACTAATGAAGAAAAGAGAGAAGAATCAAACAAGAAGCAATAAAAAAATGACAAAGGCGATATCACCACCGACCCCACAGAAATACAAACTACCATCAGAGAATACTATAAACAACTCTACACAAATAAACTAGAAAATCTAGAAGAAATGGATAAATTCCTGGACACATACACCCTCCCAAGACTAAACCAGGAAGAAGTTGAATCCCTGAATAGACCAATAACAGGCTCTGAAATTGAGGCAATAATTAATAGCCTAGCAACCAAAACAGTACAGGACCAGACGGATTCACAGCTGAATTGTACCAGAGGTACAATGAGGAGCTGGTTCCATTCCTTCTGAAACTATTTCAATCAGTAGAAAAAGAGGGAATTCTCCCTACTCATTTTAAAAGGTCAGCATCATCCTGATACCAAAGCCTGGGAAAGACATAACAAAAAAAGAGAATTTTAGACCAATATCCCTGATGAACATCAGTGCAAAAATCCTCAATAAAATACTGGCAAACCGAATCCAGCAGCACATCAAAAAGCTTATCTGCCACAATCAAGTTGGCTTCATCCCTGGGATGCAAGGCTGGTTCAACATATGCAAATCAATAAATATAATCCATCATACAAACAGAACCAAAGACAAAAACCACATGATTATCTCAATACATGTAGAAAAGGCCTTTGACAAAATTCAACAGCCTTCATGCTAAGAACTCTCAATAAACTAGGCATTGATGGGACGTATCTCAAAATAATAAGAGATATTTATGACAAACCCACAGCCAATATCATACTGAATGGGCAAAAACTGGAAGCATTCCCTTTGAAAACTGCCATAAGACAGGGATGCCCTTTCTCATCGCTCCTATTCAACATAGAGTTGGAAGTTCTGGCCAGGGCAATCAGGCAAGAGAAAGAAATCAAGGGTATTCAATTAGGAAAAGAGGAAGTCAAATTGTCCCTGTTTGCAGATGACATGATTGTATATTTAGAAAACCCCATTGTCTCAGTCCAAAATCTCCTTAAGCTGATAAACTACTTCAGCAAAGTCTCGGGATACAAAATTAATGTGCAAAAATCACAAGCATTCCTATACACCAATAACAGACAGACAGACAGCCAAATCATGAGTGAACTCCCAATTACAACTGCTTCAAAGAGAATAAAATACCTAGGAATCCAACTTACAAGGGATGTGAAGGACCTCTTCAAGGAGAACTACAAACCACTGCTCAGCAAAATAAAAGAAGACAAACAAATGGAAGAACATTCCATGCCCATGGATAGGAACAATCAATATTGTGAAAATGGCCATACTGCCCAAAGTAATTTGTAGATTCAATGCCATCCGCATCAAGCTACCAATGAGTTTCTTCACAGAATTGGAAAAAACTACTTTAAAGTTCATATGGAACCAAAAAAGAGGCCACATTGCCAAGATAATCGTAAGTCAAAAGAACAAAGCTGGAGGCATCTCGCTACCTGACTTCAAACTATACTACAAGGCTACAGTAACCAAAACAGCATGGTACTGGTATCAAAACAGAGATATAGACCAATGCAACAGAATAGGGCCCTCGGAAGTAATACCACACATCTACAGCCATCTGATCTTTGACAAACCTGACAAAAACAAGAAATAGGAAAAGGATTCCCTACTTATTCAATGGTGCTGGGAAAACTGGCTAGCCATATGTAGAAAGCTGAAACTGGATCCCTTCCCTATACCTTATACAAAAATAAATTCAAGATGGATTAAAGACTTAAATGTTAGACCTAAACCCATAAAAACCTTAGAAGAAAACCTAGCCAATACCATTCAAGCCATAGGCATGGGCAAGGACATCACTAAACACCTAAAGCTATGGCAACAAAACACCAAAATTGACAAATGGGATCTAATTAAACTAAAACACCAAAAGCAATGGCAACAAAAGCCACAATTGACAAATGGGATCTAATTAAACTAAAGAGCTTCTGCACAGCAACAGAAACTACCATCAGTGTGAACAGGCAACCTATAGAATGGGAGAAAATTTTTACAATCTACCCATCTGACAAAGGACTAATATCCAGAATCTACAAAGAACTTAAATTTACAAGAAAAAATCAAACAACCCCATCAAAAAGTGGGCAAAGGATTTATGCAGCCAACAGACACATGAAAAAATGCTCATCATCATTCACCATCAGAGAAATGCAAACCAAAACCACAACGAGATACCATCTCACACCAGTTAGAATGGCGATCACTACAAAGTCAGGAAACAATAGGTACTGGAGAGGATGTGGAGAAATAGGAACACTTTTACACTGTTGGTGGCACTGTAAACTAGTTCAACTATTGTGGAAGACAGTGTGGCGATTCCTCAAGGATCTAGAACTAGAAATACCATTTGACCCAGCCATCCCATTACTGCGTATATACTCAAAGGATTATAAATCATGCTGCTATAAAGACACATGCACATGTATGCTTATTGTGGCACTATTCACAATAGCAAAGACTTGGAACCAACCCAAATGTCCATCAATCATAGACTGGATTAAGAAAATGTGGCACACATAAACCATGGAATACCATGCAGCCATAAAAAAGAATGAGTTCGTGTCCTTTGTAGGGACGTGGATGAAGCTGGAAACCATCATTCTGAGCAAACTATCACAAGGACAAAAAAACCAAACACCACATGTTCTCACTCATAGGTGGGTACTGAACAATGAAAACACATGGACACAGGGTGGGGAACATCACACACTGGGGCCTGCCGGGGAGTGGGGGGAGGGGGGAAGGATAGCATTAGTAGATATACCTAATGTAAATGACGAATTAACAAGTGCAGTACACCAACATGGCACACGTATACATATGTAACAAATCTGCATGTTGTGCACATGTACCCTAGAACTTAAAGTAAAATAATAAAAAGAAAAAAAAAATACTACAATGTTACAGCCTGGCACAGTGGCTCACACCTGTAATCCCAGCACTTTGGGAGGCCGAGGCAGGTGGATCACGAGGTCAGGAGATCGAGACCATCCTGGCTAACATGGTGAAACCCCGTCACTACTAAAACTACAAAAACAAAAAATTAGCCTGGCGTGGTGGCAGGCGCCTGTAGTCCCAGCTACTTGGGAGGCTGAGGCAGGAGAATGGCATAAACCCGGGAGGTGGAGCTTGCAGTGAGCCGAGATTGCGCCACTGCACTCCACGCTGGGCAACAGAGCAAGACTCCATCTCAAAAAAAAAAAAAACTTTTTAAGAAATGAGGCTAATCCAGCAACTTTATTTAAAAGTTTTCTTAAGGGAATAATTAAGGATATCCATACAAAAGGATTTAGCCATGAGAATGTTCTCCCTGGCAAATCAATGGAAATTATTAAATGTACAAAAGGGAACTGTTGGAATAAATTGTAATATCTTCATATGATCGTATATCGTAACCTTTTAAAATGATATTGAATAGTTGCATAAATTGACTTAAACACACATTCGTAACACATCACTGAATAGGAGAAATATGTGCCAGCAAAGAACATAGAGTTGGTCCAATTTCTACAAAAAAACAGACTCTAATAGCATGACAGCAGGGAAAGGGGAAATATGTCAACATATACATGTGTATATGTATATATATGCATAGCAAGTATGAACCTGAAACGATATATATCAAATTTTTTACAGCGATTACCTCAGAGAGAAAAATGTTTAACTTTGGCCTTTGGTGTTCTGTATTCCACATATTCTGAATTTTCTTTTTTTATTTAAATAGATATGGAGTCTTAGCCAGGAGCAGTGGCTCACACCTGTAATCCCAGCACTTTGGGAGACTGAGGAGGGCACACTGCTTGAGGCCAGGAGTTCAAGACCAGTCTGGCCAATATGGCAAAACTCTGTCTCTATTAAAAATACAAAAATTAGCCAGATGCAGTGGCACATACCTATAATAACCCCAGCTGCTTGGGAGTCTGAGACATGAGAATTGCTTGAACCAGGAGGCGGAGGTTGCAGTGAGCCAAGATCACGCCACTGCACTCCAGCCTAGGCAACAGACCAAGACTGTATCAAAGGAAAAAAAGAGAGAGAGAGAGAGAGAGAGATGGGGTCTCACCATGTTGTCCAGGCAGGACTTGAACTCCTAGGTTCATGCAATCCTCCAGTCACAGCCTCCCAAGTAACTGGGGCTACAGGTGCATACCACTGTGCCCAGCTTGAATTTCTATACTACTCATACGAATCCTAAAATTTGTCACTAAACAGTCTGATAACAATTAAAGTACATTAGCACTGACTACTTTAAGTTTTTAGATATTATAATTATAGAAAATTGTAATGAGCTCATCCAACATATTTCTCCCCAGTAAACATCAGGAAACAACCATGAACTCTCAAACTCCTCCAGCCTTGAAAATGAAATATTTGCAGGAAACATGAACAGCTTAGAAGTACCAGGAAAATGACTACAAAGTGAACTAGAAAAATAAAAGAGTTTGGAGTACAAGGATTAGTAAATAAACTCATACCTAACCTACAAGGTTTTTTCTTCTACTTGATCAGGTCTTCCAGAAGCTTCCTGGTCAGTCATTCAAGCATCTCAATTATAAAAAGGTAATCAATTCCCTACATCTAGCAGTGATTCAAGCATCATATATAAAGTACCATCTGCCAATAGCTCAAAAAGTTTCCTATTGGCCAGGCATGGTGGCTCACGCCTATAATCCCAGCACTTTGGGAGGCCAAGGCAGGTAGATCATCTGAGGGTGGGAGTTTGAGACCAGCCTGACCAACACAGAGAAACCCCATCTCTACTAAAAACACAAAATTAGCTGGGCATGGTGGTGCATGCCTGTAACCCCAGTTACTCAGGAGTCTGAGGCAGGAGAATTGCCTGAACCTGGGAGGCGGAGGTTGAGATGAGCCAAGATCGCTCTATTGCACTCCAGCCTGGAAATCAAGCGAAACCCCATCTCAAAAAAAAAAAAAAAAGTTTCGGGGCGGAGCAAGATGGCCGAATAGGAACAGCTTCAGTCTCCATCTCCCAGCGCGAGCGACACAGAAGACCGGTGATTTCTGCATTTTCAACTGAGGTACTGGGGTCATCTAACTCGGGAGTGCCGGACAATCGGTGCTGGTCAGCTGCTGCAGCCCGACCAGCGAGACCTGAAGCAGGGCGAGGCATCGCCTCACCTGGGAAGCGCAAGGGGGAAGGGAGTCCCTTTTCCTAGCCAGGGGAACTGAGACACACAACACCTGGAAAATCGGGTAACTCCCACCCCAATACTGCGCTGTAACACCGGCACACCGGAGATTATATCCCACACCTGGCCGGGAGGGTCCCACGCCCACGGAGCCTCCCTCCTTGCTAACACAGCAGTCTGCGGCAATCTAAC
>NC_045435.1:94718376-94893095 GCF_002776525.5 Piliocolobus tephrosceles | reverse complement strand
AAAGGATATGAACAGACATTTCTCAAAAGAAGACATTCATACAGCCAACAGACACATGAAAAAATGCTCATCATCACTGGCCATCAGAGAAATGCAAATCAAAACCACAATGAGATACCATCTCACACCAGTTAGAATGGCAATCATTAAAAAATCAGGAAACAATAGGTGTTGGAGAGGATGTGGAGAAATAGGAACACTTTTACACTGTTGGTGGGATTGTAAACTAGTTCAACCATTATGGAAAACAGTATGGCGATTCCTCAAGGATCTAGAACTAGATGTACCATATGACCCAGCCATCCCACTACTGGGTATATACCCAAAGGATTATAAATTATGCTACTACAAAGACACATGCACACGTATGTTTATTGCGGCACTATTCACAATAGCAAAGACTTGGAATCAACCCAAATGTCCATCAGTGACAGACTGGATTAAGAAAATGTGGCACATATACACCATGGAATACTATGCAGCCATAAAAAAGGATGAGTTTGCATCCTTTGTAGGGACATGGATGCAGCTGGAAACCATCATTCTTAGCAAACTATCACAAGAAGAGAAAACCAAACACCGCATGTTCTCACTCATAGGTGGGAACTGAACAATGAGCTCACTTGGACTCGGGAAGGGGAACATCACACACTGGGGCCTATCATGGGGAGGGGGGAGGGGGGAGGGATTGCATTGGGGAGTTATACCTGATATAAATGATGAATTGATGGGTGCTGACGAGTTGATGGGTGCAGCACACCAACATGGCACATGTATACATCTGTAACAAACCTGCACGTTATGCACATGTACCCTAGAACTTAAAGTATAATAAAAAATATAAAAAAAAAGTTTCCTATTATGTGTTTAGGGGAAAAAATGGAAAAAGGTGGTCTGTCACTTTGATTTTTAATCAAAAGTCCCCTCACATTCTGGTTATGACTGTTCACTTTTTACATCACAGTGTATGGAACTAACATGTGTTTTGGATAAAGGCATCTTCTTCTATTAAGCACATCTACGGGCAAGCAAATCATTTTAAAGATGATGACACAAAATAAATCAAGCACTCATGATGCAAATGACTACTCATCCAAATAGCTGCTGAATAATAACCATCTAAGGACACTGACACCCAAGTAGCTAACGCAGACGACAGTGTGAACTGAACAAGTTCCTTCAATACATAAATATCCACTCAAGAAAATGTGTATGATTCAGAAGAGAATAGACTCTACCACCTAGTTAGTTTAAGATGAAAACCTGGCTACAGTTACAAATTTCAAATGGAGAATCAGAGATTAATTATGAACTACAAATAACTATGAAAACATGAAGTCTACTGATAATTAGATAATGTTAAACTCTAGGTTTTATTATAAGAAAATACAGCATGTGGCTTAAACGATTGCTGGCTAAATTACAAGTAAATGGTACCCACATAATCTACTTTTCCAGAGAACAATCTAGCAACATTAATGCAGCGCCTTACAAATGTATATAACACTTGAGGTAATCTATTAGAGGTCAACACAAAGATGTAGATAACAGGGTGTTCATTATATCACGATGAGTAGCAACCAAAAAACAGGAGCCAAACAGTTCAACAGTGGAGGAAGAGTTAAATTATTGGTGCATCACAAAATAAATCATATAACAAGTTTTTTTAATGTCCCTGAGGAATATTTAATGACATAGTAAAACACCCATGAAAATAGCAAGAAAAATCAATACAATTTTATTTTAACTTGGTAAATGTGTGCATAAAATGCATAGACACAGACAGAACACTAAAAAGAGATAAACCAACATGTTAACAATAATTATGTCTGGGTAGTGAGATTCCAGCTGATTTTGTTTTCTTCTTTAGAGTCTTCTAAGTTTTCTGTAGCAAACAGTAATTTCTTTTATTTAAAAGGAAGGGAATGAACTCTTTTGGAGGCTGGGTTTCCATTGTAAAAGACCATGACATATGAGCATCAATCCCGCTAAAAAACAACACATAGAATTCCTTCTCCCTGTTCAACAGGAAGCAACTTTGTATTTGCTCCTGGGTCTCTCCCTCTTCCACTCATTCTAACCTATCAATAATAAGGCTGGTATGCACCTCAAACACACATGTATAGACATGTATAGACAAAGACACTCACTTTTCTTTAAGTAACAAGAAGACAATGATCATTGCACTAAAACCCCTTAGGAAGGCCAATATAATGACGCTACCTGAGCTGGGTCTTCTTCCAGCTGTCCAGATTCTTCCGTGTCCCTTCCTCCCTGCTGGCTGTGCTCCAACCTTACTGACCTTCTTTCTCTTCCCACATCTCCCTAAGATCTCTCACACTTCATGAAGGCTGAACCACAAAGTTCTGCCCCTAGATCTTCACATTCCAAGCTCTTTCTTATCATCCAAGGCCAGAATGCACCTTCTCAGAGAGGTCTCCCCTGACTGTTCCCATCCCAACGTAGGCTAATAATGTCTGGCTCCACTCTACCTGGACACTGCCCCTAACAGTCACTCTATCATATACCCTGTTCTATGTTCTTTAGAGCAATAAAACCATCTCAAATTACTGTGTTTTCTTGTTTATTATCAGCCCCTCCTGTTAGGGCATAAGCACTTATATCTAGCACTTATACATTCCAAGAACTTGACAAAATTACTCAACACACTGTCTTATCTGTGAAAGACCCAGAGTTGAAAATCATTTGGCCCAAAGTAAATGTTCAGGGCCAGGCATGGTGGCTCACACCTGTAATCCCAGCACCTTGGGAGGCTGAGACAGGGGATCACTTGAATCCAGGAGTTCAAGACCAGCCTGGGCAACATAGTAAGTCCCCATCTCTATAAAAAAATACAAAAATTAGCCAGATGTGGTGGTGTACGTCTGTAATCCCAGCTGCTCGGGAGACTGAGGTGGTCACCTGAGTCCAGAAGGCCAAGGCTACAATGAGCCAAGATCACACCACTGTACTCCAGTCTGGACAGCCAGAGTGAGATCCTGTCTCAAAAAAAAAAAAAAAAAAAAAAAAAAGCAAATGTTCAATAAATTGTAATTTTTTTAAATTTTGTTAGTCTTTTTATTAAAATAGAACCTTGCATTCTAAATAAAAATTCATTGTACATTTTTGAGGGTGTCACAGATACATTTAAAAAACTACAAGACGAGAGAGAAGATGCACTTCTCCCTATTCCTACCACTAAGTACAGCCAAAAACCCTGGACAGTATATACAAAACAAATATGACAGATACCTGGAAAGAAGGCAGAAGACCACCTAGGGACCTTGAAACCTGAGGATCAATACAGCAATGCATTCATTGAGTTGTCTTTTTGCTTCTTATATCCCAGATTGGGTGTTGAAAAATCCAAGAGCCTAGAAACACCAACAGGTATACATACGCAAACACACAAGAAAAAACAGCTCTCTCAAACCAAAGGACCAAGAGAGGGGCAGCCTGGCAAGACAGAAAATTTTTAGAAAATAGCTACTCTACTTCAGCCAAGCACCATGGAAAAACCACACCAGCAAAGAGCAAGTAGGGAGCCTAGACTTCCAACCTCATGTGACCATGGCAAGGTGCCCCAACATTATCCCCTGCCAGAGTGGTGTCACAAAAGACCAAGCAAGGAGCTGGGGCTTTCATCCCAACCAAACGATAGAGAGTCTTCCATCATGCTACACAATGTTTCCCCAGTGATGAGGCATCCGTTCCACTCCACCAGTATCAGTGGAGGCAATAATGAGGATCCTTCCCCTCAGCAGCCAGGGTAGCATCAGAGGAGTCCTGGTGGAAAGCCTGGCCTCGCACTCTCACCCAGCAGTAATGAGGAGCTCTTCTACCTCCTGAGGTGACAAAAGCAGTCCACTGGGGATCTGTGCTTCCATCCCAACCCAGCAACATCAACGTAGCACCCTTATTCCCCCTGCCAATTCAGTGTCAGAGGGAACTCTAAAATAAAATCCACCACCACTCAAAATATTTCATGTGTATAGAGTTTCAGTTTTGCAGGATAAAAAGGTTCTGGAGCTCTGTTTCACAACAATGTGAATATATTTAACACTACTGAACTGTACACTTAAAAATGGTTAAAATGATAAATTCTGTTATGTGTTATCTACCACAATAAAAACTTTTTTTAATGTACCAATACTAATCAAAAGTAAAAGACTGCTTATCATTCCATGCAATTGCTCATTTCCTTAAGACATGTGGAATAGTAGTTATATATGATAAATAATTAAAATTATATTAACATACAACCTATTTTACTGCTTTTGTGAAATAGTATATTTGAAACTCAATCAATCCATGCCTGTGCTGAGGGTAAAACACACACATACACACACACACACACATTCTTCTAAAACTCTCAGCCTTTCTAACCATGGATTACATGATAAAATTATTCAAGTATTACTTTTTCTAATATAATGATAAGAACATTTAATGAGTGAAAATTTAATAGCAAAAACTAGACACATAGATTTGTTAGAAAAAAATACTTTCTCTGAGGCACAAATTTCTTAGCAAAATCTAAATCAGAATAATCAAAGACAAGAAGTGGTTTACCTCTATTGGGACTTCCACAGATCAAGTTTACTATGTAAATCTGAGGGTTATTCATAATAGTTACTGAAATGTTAAGTTTTATCATAAAAAACAAAATTTAATTTGTTTCATTTAAAGCAGAAGAACCATAGTAAACATTGTATTTAAGTGGTTCCATTCCACACTTCTAAGCAGCGTTACCTTCACCATGTTTTGCAAAACTCTGAATTGAAAGGTACACTACTCTACCTCTTATAGAAAAAAAGACCTGCAATCCCAGCACTTTGGGAGGCCAGGCGGGCTGATCACAAGGTCAGGAGATCAAGACCATCCTGGCTAACACGGTGAAACCCCATCTCTACTAAATACACAAAAACAAAAAATTAGCCAGGCATGGTGGCGGGCGTCTGTAGTCCCAGCTACTCGGGAGGCTGAGGCAGGAGAATGGCGTGAACCCAGGAGGCGGAGCTTGCAGTGAGCCGAGATTGTGCCACTGCACTCCAGCCTGGGCAACAGAGCGAGACTCCGTCTCAAAAAAAAAAAGAGAGAAAGACTGGTTGAAATAATGCTGCACACTACATTCTCCTTATGAGAATTCACAATCACAATACACATTAGCATATTAAAAACTGGGAAAAATTGTACAACTGAAAATATTTCTAAGTCAGACTCATTGCTTTCCAAATTTATATATAGCCAGACCTACTTTATTTTTTACCTGTTAACACATCATCAAACACTAATATTCTCAGGCAGAACTTCTCAAACCATAAAGTTCAAACAAATCACCTAGAGATCTCACTAAAATGTAGATTCTGATTCAGCAGGTCTGCATGGGGCCTAAGAGTCTGCATTTCCAACATGCTGCTAGGTGATGTCAACGCTGCTGGTCCAGGGATCACCCTTTAGCAAGGGGCTAGAGAAGACACTTCGAGAAAGGCTACTAGAGAGACCTGTTTATCACTATAAAGTTCTGTGATATGAATTTAATACTTACAAACTCTACTGTATATACAATAAAGACATATAAAGGACTAGAAGAGGATAGGTTAAAAACAGAATGGGGGCTCTATAATTTTGACTGGCAGGGTATTACAAGGAAAGGAATAAAAATAGGACAGCATAAGCAGAAAAATATAAAGGGACTCCTCACCCTAAAAAAGGCAAAGGATATGGGAGAAAGAGATGGAAGTTGGAGTTGGTGAGGCATAAGAAATGCCAGCATATAGGAAGCACTGAGACATTTTCTAGTTTAACATTACCAAAATGGGACAAGCAGGCAGAAGCCATTTAAAGAACTTCTATTTTAATCACTAAAAGGCTCTTATAACATGTTCAGATGAACACTCTGTGGTACAAAGGTTTGGCAAAGTTCAAAAAGGCCTCTTGGGATGAAAAATAAATTCTACAAACACAACATTACTTGCAGAACCACTAAAATTGCAGAAGAAAACAACAACTCTTAATGTAGAGTAACAGGTGAAACAGGTCAAACCTTTTCTTGTATTAGTCTTTGAAGATGAATCCCACAGGACAACATGGCAGTGAATAAGGTCAACATGTACTGCTGAACTTTGCAGATGGCAGAGGCCAGGGAGTTTATTACTGAGTTCAGTCCCACCTTTTCAATAACATTCTGGAAGGCAGTAGGAGAATGGCGAGTGATTCTACACAAGGCCTACAAAGACAAGAGAACAGATCTGTCAGGCAACTCCAAGTGCATCAATCATTCTCCTGAAAGGTAACACAGGGTTCTGTGTCAAGGAGTAGAAGGTACTTACTTGGCTCTTCTATTACACATTTTGGCAGAAGAAAGTTGGAAATTTTCAACAAACTTAAAAATAAAACAATCTGGCTGCCAATAAAAGCTAAAGTTGTTTTAAAACACTAGAGACTACTGTAGCAATAACCATTAAATTGATAAATCCATAATCCTATATAGAAAAATTTCCCTTTAATAAATAAAACACATTATCAAATACCTTCAGATAATGAACTAAGTGCTGAAAAACAGTTGTAAAAGTGAATATCTGGCATTTATTGTTTACAATGTGAGGAACACTATCTGTAAATATCTGAAGATTGTTTCATTTAATTCTTCTAACAAATATGAGAAAGGTAGTATTATTATCTTCATTTTATAGATGATAAAACTAAAGCATACAGTAGTTAAGTAACTTGCTGAGAGGCATATAGCTAGTAAGTAGCAAAGCAGGGAATTAAACCGATGTAATCAGACCCCAGACTGTTCCTAAATTGCTCTCAGACTATTAGACATGAAACTTAAAATCAGCTAACAGAAAGTATTAAGTGTTGGAATAGAAGTGGGCTCGATTAATCGTGCTTGGAAAGGAAGAAAAAGTCAACAAAAGATATATAAAGAAGATGACGCTGAGCCAGTTTTTGAAGGGTAGATGGGAAATAGGTGAACAAGTGAGTTAAAAAAAATTCAAGCTTGAGAGAACAGAACAAGTATTCACATGGAGACATAAAGACATAAGCTGTCTGATGCAATTAGAACATTTATCAGGTGTAGAAAAAGAAGTACACAGTAGGAAAGAAGAAAACCTTATGATCTATCTAGAAAAGCAGGCTGGAGCCAGAGTTGGTCAACAAAGTTAGGAACTTAAAAACTTATGCCATAAGGAAAGGGAAGGCCTTGAAAGGTTTTAAGGAAAAGAAAGACATGATGATATTCTGTGTGTACATGAGAGACTCCAAAGAGAGAAATAAGCTTAAGCTAGGAATAGTTTTATAAAAACACTCATTATAACATCATATAAGCTCCCTCTCCCTGATTTATATTTTAAACAGATTTATAACCTTGATTAATAACAAAAAGATCAAATATAAAACAAACAAACAATGATGTCAAAAGGAGGGACAGGAGGGAGGGAGATATAAAAAAGATAAAAGACTTTGAAAACTATTTCCATTTTCTTAATCATCTTAGAAAAAAAATTAAAAACCTTTTTCTCTCCAAGAATAAATTTCCTTTAAACGTCATTCAGTAGAGATGGGGTTTCACCATGTTAGCCAGGATGGTCTCAATCTCCTGACCTCAGATGATCTGCCTGCCTTGGCCTCTCAAAGTGCTGGGATCAGAGGCGTGAGCCACTGCGCCCGGCCTAATTGTGTTATTTTTAGTAGAGACAGGGTTTCACCATGTTGGCCAGGCTGGTCTCAAACTCCTGACCTCAGATGATCTGCCCACCTCAGCCTCCCAAAGTACTGGGATTACAGGTGTGAGCCACCGCACCCAGCTCCAATCTTTATGAAAATGCCAAGATGACTTTATTATAGCCAGAAAGGAAAAGGTAAATATAACTCATGTCAAGGAAAATCTAGAAGGACTTTTTTCCAGATGCTTCCTCTTGAGGGCAGGACTGAGAGGTGGGAGGTAGGAATGGGGCCACAAAGAACCTTCGATCTTTCACGTTTATACCATTCAAATTTTTCCAGTAAATGCATATTACTTTATAGTAATATTTAAAGTTGCACTCCAATGTCAATGACTATATTAGATACTTTTTTACTTGTATTGAAATAAACACTTATGGGAGATTTTTAAATTAATAATGTATACATTTGCTGCCATTTCTGAAATAAACAAGTAAATATATACACTGAAAAAATAAGCATTTGTAGAGCACGAAGTATATACTTCTCCCTAAAAACAAGTCCCTTTCCTTGTGGAACTATCATACGAAACACCTATAAAATTCTATAAACACCTATAGAATTAATAATCACTGACTCCATTTCAAACGTATACCAGGGATTTTTATTCATTTAGAGATATCCATATCAGAATGAAATTCAATCAAATAATTAAACTCTGCTTTGGGCATTTTTCAAATAACTTTTCAGTGTGTCCTCTTTCTTTCAAAAAAGCTACAGATGGGTAAATTAGATATCATGGTTTAGAAAATACAAAACTAGGGTTCTTCAAATCTAATCTCCAAATTGCATGAGTTTTGGTAGAAAAGTATTAATAGTAGTAATATCTGAAAAAAGGAATATTAAAAATGAATTCACTTTATTTTTTTCTCTGTGTTCATGTAACACAACAGAAAAATGAATTCACTTCTAAAAATCTGGTTATAATTTTAAAATTTTGAGAGGTAGGGGTGTGTGTATGTGCGTGTATAAAAAAGCATTCTGTAATTAAAAAATAAAAATTGTGAAAGTTTTAAAAATGAATCTAAAATTGCTGTTTATGAAATCAAAACAGTATTGTTTAATTATTTTCCTAATCCAAGTATTTAAAAAAAAAAATCATTTGAAGTGATGTCCCTAAAGATCAGAATTTTTCTAGCAAATTAGGATTCTCTCAGCAATGACTTCAACACAGCAAAACAATGTCTCATTAGCACTATAACAATTCTTGGAGGAGCTGGCACTGCAAAACCGACTTTCCACTGATATAAAATCCCTACCCAGTTATGATGGAGAAATGTCTTAATAAAAGATTTTCCCAGACTACTTCTGGACAACTGGAATGGATCTTCTTCAGAATGCTGTGCAACAGCCTAACTTTCCGTTTTGAAAAGCTCATGCAGAAAATACTCTTTAATTCACTTCTAAATATCAAACTTGGTTGAAAGCTTCTGAGCAACTGAGAAGATGCACAGAGCCTTACCAGCAAACTAGTACTTGCATTTTCTGAATCAAAAAAAAAAAAAGAAATCAAATCAAATCTGATCTTCAGTGATGTGGTTTTTAAACATTTACTTATTAAAATAGAGTCTGGTCGGGCACAGAGGCTCATGCCTGCAATTTCAGAACTCAGGGAGGCTGAGGCAGGCGGATCACAAGGTCAGGAGTTCGAGGCCAGACTGGCCAACAAGGTGAAACCCCATCTCTACTAAAAATACAAAAATTAGCCTGGCCTGCTGGTGGGTGCCTATAATCCCAGTTACTCGGGAGGCTAAGGCAGGAGAATTACTTGAAACCGGAAGGTGGGAGTTGCAAAGAGCCGAGATCATGCCACTGCACTCCAGCCTAGGCAACAACAGTAAAACTCCATCTCAAAAAAAAAAAGAGTCTGAGATTATATTTTAAAACTGGAAAAAATTGTTCCAGTTCAAAATTCACTTCAAAATTTACTTCGAAAAGAACATTTAGCGTCACCTCCAGAATTTGAATTTTCTTAGTCTGTTCAATAAAAGCAGTTTCCAAGAAACAGATTCACTCAAAATGGAAGGCTGCATATCTGTTAGAAACATATGAGCAGAATCGCCAAGGAAGAAAACGTTTAAGAACCATTTCTTTTTGGTATTTCAAATGATTTTTTGATGTCATATGAAATTACCCTGGGAGGTTTTTCAAACTACACACACTCTTATCTGACCCCTGAGAGATCTTAAGATATATCAGAATAGGGGCAGGGGGTGGACAGAGAAGAGGAAGTAGTCAATGTTGCTTGAAAAGCTCCCTTCCAACCCCAGTGAGAACCACTATCCTGCATACTTCTTCCCTTTTCGACACCTTTTCATCTCAGCACTTCAGTAATTATGATTACCTTAGCTACCTCTCTCATAGGAGCCACTGTACTCAATCTAACTCTACAGGTTTCTCTGGTTCTCACTATGGTCCCTATAGAGATTTTCCCTATAATCCCAACAAGTCTAAGAATCACTTTTATCTATTCAACACATTCCCCAAGTCAGGTCCACTCCTTCCAACTACCAATAGCTACCAATGCTGCCACTCCTGAGTGGAAAGGACAAGTTAGTTATATTTTACTCTAAGCCACACTGGTGTATTTTAAGAGCTGCAAGGACTAGGGCAGTGGTTCTTAAATATCAGCAGGCAAAATCACCTGGAAGCATGTTGAAATAGAGATTACTGGCCTCTCCCCACAGGGGACTCTTGTTCAGTAAGTCTGAGTTTGGGCCCAAAAAACAACACTTCTATCAAGTTCCCAGGAAATGTTAATGTTGCTGGTGTGGAGAGAACACACTGGTGTAGAACAATCTATGGAGCCAAGAGATCGTTAGGAGAAATAGGTCAGAAAATCACTGACAGGTAGGAAATCCAGATGGTTACAAGTGGAACAACGTGTACAGGTTGCTCCCTCAGCACTAAGCCATGCTATCCTCCACCTGCTCATTCATTCATCTGATTAGCAGATATCTACTCAGCACCTACCACGTGCTGAGAAAAGGAACAACAGGACTTTTGTCTTCCTAGAACTTACACTAATGAAAAAGACTGTGCATGAGGCCAGATGCGGTGGCTCACGCCTGTAATTCCAGCACTTTGGGAGGCAGAGGCGGGTGGATCACATGGTCAGGAGTTCGAGACCACCCTGACCAACATGGTGAAACTCTGTCTCTACTAAAAATACAAAAATCAGCCAAGCATGGTGGTGCACATCTGTAATCTGAGCTACTCAGGAGGCTGAGTCAGGAGAATCGCTTGAATCCAGGAGGCAGAGGTTGCAGTAAGCTGAGATCACACCACTGCACTCCAGCCTGGGTGACAGAGCGAGACTCTGTCTCCAAAAAAAAAGACACTTGTATAAATACATTAAATAAATAAAGCTGCGTTCATTAGAGGGGACAGAGCAGAGTCAGGGAGGTCATAATTGAGGAGGTGACACTTAAGCTGAGATCTGAAATAAGGAACTGGTGTTGTAAAAACCAGCAGAGAACATCCAAACAAAGGAAACAGCAAGGGGGAAAGGTCCTGAGGCAGAAAAATGCTTGGAAATCCTAGGAAATGTCTGAAGGTAAGTTTGGAGACAGAGTGAGGGAGGGAATGAGTGTTACGAGATGGAACCGAAGAGGTAGGCAAGGGCCAAATCATGCAAGGTATTGAAGATCATGTTAAGAATTCTGACCTGTATCACCAAATGTATCCATTAACCTCCAGGACATGCTCCCGAGAGGTAAATAGCGAAAAAGACCTTAAGAAGGAGATTCGGCTCTGTAAGCCATCCCAGAGAGGAGGCAGTTGTCATTCCTTGCCAGGAATGTGTGTGAATTATCTTCCAAATGCATATTCTCAGTTCCTATATCCTGAGTCTTTAATAAATCCTCATGTAAATCTCTTAATCGTGCAGGTGCAATTTTTTTTCTTAAGATTATGATGTTAGAGTAACTGTATAATGATCTCATGCTGTTCCCCCACCTGCCTTTTATTATTAGCAGGAATTTTATGGCCAATTCCTCTTTGTCTCCCAGTAAAGAGGGGAGTTTAATCTTATTAACCTCTGCCCTCTACTCACATGTAGGGCAGGATGCTCCCTCTTAATCTTTGCAAGAAAAATCTTAACTTGCTATCAACAGGCCTGGTATCAAACAAAAAGAGAAAAACAAAACATAGTCCTAGATTTCAAGGAGTTTAAAATGTATGACATTATAATAAAATAAATGTAACTAATGTACTAAGCAAAATGTGCTGCTTTTAACATTAATATTACCTTAAAGCAGTCATCAATTTTCAACTTCTACCTAGTACTATGAATAAAGTATTATTAACCCTTCCAAAAAATTGAAAGCTTTGAAAAGTTTAAGCACGTAAGAAGAGGAGATATGATTTTATGAAGTTCATTTGATGTGGAGAATCAAGTTGGTGGAGCCTAAAACTGGACTTTGGAAGACCATTTAGATGTTAGAGTAACTGTATAATGTTACTACTCCAGGTGAGAGATGGTAGTGGCCTGGATTATGGAAGTAGCCATACAGCTGCAGAGAGATGTGGGCAGATCTGAGAGATGCTGATGAGTTAGAATCACAGGACAGGTTGACCAGCTGGTTGTAAACAATAAAGTGGAAGAACTTAAGGGAAAGGAAAGTATCAAAGAGGACTTCTAGCCCTTTGCTTTCTTAATACTCCTTCCTAATCTTCCCACCCAGTATCCATACGGCAGTCTGAGAAAGGAGGTCAACAAGGGAAAAGAGCGTGCTGAGCTGAGGGGTGCCCAAGGAAGCAGAGTGGTAGCAGCAAGGGAGGGTGGGGTAACATGGAGGAGGCCTCCAGTGTGGAGTCAATGGGAATTGGCTACACTAAGGGGAACAAACAAACTGAATGAACAAATCAGTAAGTATACTGAGAATAATGAGAACCCAGTTTCTCTCTGAGAAGAGATTTACAAACACAGAAAGAGAGAAGACTAGACCAGGCATGGTGGCTCACGTCTGTAATCCTAGCACTTTGGGAGGCCAAGGTGAGCAGATCACAAGGTCAGGAGTTTAAGACCAGCCTGGCCAACATGGTGAAACGGCCTCTATACTAAAACTACAAAAAAATTAGCTGGATGCGGTGACGTGCACTTGTAATCCCAGCTATTCAGGAAGCAGGGTCAGGAGAATCACTTGAACCCAGGAGGCGGAGGTTGCAGTGAGCCGAGATCGCGCAACTGTACTCTAGCCTGGGCAACAGAGAAAGACTCCATCTTGAGAAAAAAAAAAAAGAAAGAGGGAAGACTAGAAAGAATTCTGAGGTATTAAAATTAAAATATAAATTCATGAGGTTTTTTCCAAATGTGTACATTGACAGACATTTTTAAAATATAAATGTGTATGCATGGGTACATATATTTTATCTAGCTTTGAATACTGAGAAGCAACAATGACACTCCCCAAGGAATGAACACAAAGAGCACCCAGATCTTCATTTCGAAAAACAGGATTTCTTGGAGAAATGACTGATTCCAAGGCTGGCACAGGAAGAGCACAAAAGGAGCCCAGAACGGTACGTGGTATCAGGAGTTAAGGAAGTGCTCAGTGATAGAAATAAGTCCAAGGACACAGAAGTCATCTTGAAAGGATCTCATTGGCCAAATCTGGGATGATTAGAGCACCCAAACAATAAGCAGTAGCAGTAATAGTATCACATTACAACCCACTGAATAAAATCTATATCCACGAGTCTATGCTGATATAAATACGTACATGCATGTTGAAGAAGGGAAAGTGCTTCCTCAAAATAGAATTCCAACTTATATATATGACTATCAAAATCATTTGCATAGCTAATGATCAATGCAAAAAAAAATGGTGTTTATATTTTTCAAGGGTTACTGAAAGCAAAACAAACCAAAAGAATATGCAACAGATACTGTTTATGACCTACAAAATCCAAAATATTTATTATCTGATCCTTTATAGAAAATATTTGCCAACCTCTGATGTAAAGAGAATGATGCAAAAGGATAATCATCACATAGCAACCACCACAGAGGTATCTGATACAGTTAAGAGTCATCAATGGATGCTATGGAGGTTTAATGAGGAAACACAGACAGACCCAGGCTGGGCCTCACCCCACAAAATAAAAGCTGTGCACTCTAAAAATTGTAAATGACGTGAAAAACACAAAGACTGAAGAACTGTGTCAGACTGGAGGAGACTAAAGAGCTATGAAAACAAAATACAGCCGGGCGCAGTGTCTCATGCCTGTAATCCCAGCACTTTGGGAAGCTGAGGCGGGTGGATCACCTGAGGTCAGGAGTTCAAGACCAGCCTGGCCATCATGGTGAAGCCCCGTCTCTACTAATAATACAAAAATTAGCTGGGTGTGGTGGCAGGTGTCTGTAATGCCAACTACTCGGGAGGCTGAGGCACAAGAATCGCTTGAACCCGGGAGGCAGAGGTTGCAGTGAGCCAAGATCACACCACTGCACTCCAGCCTGGGCAACAAGAGCAAAAATCTCTCTCAAAAAAAAAGAAAGAAAGAAAAGAAAATACAATCCATGCTACTGAACAGGATCTTGGCACAGAAAAGAAAAAGGAGACACTATTGGGACAACTGGCAAAATTTCAATGAAAAATTAATGATTCAGATAAATGCTAAGTGCAAGTGATAAGAAGCCCAAGATAAAAGAGTCAAACTTGATGCATCAGATGAAAAAAGGAAGGACTAGAAGGTATGAGACTTTGGTGGGAACAACTGGAAAAACTTTGCCAAGAAAAGAAACCATGCTGAGTATAAAGATGAAAATCTTTATAATGTAATCTTTATAACGTAAGCCCAGTTAAAACAAGACAGATTTTTCTAAAGGCTCAGGATTAAAATGAATGTCTTAAAATATTATTCAAAGGCGCCTCAAGAAAGTTCACTGGTATACTTTGTAACTCTTTCTGACTGTTTACCTGTAATCATTATCATTATCATTTTTTTTTTTTTTTTTTAGACGGAGTCTCGCTCTGTCACCCAGGCTGGAGTGCAGTTGCCAGATCTCAGCTCACTGCAAGCTCCGCCTCCCGGGTTTACGCCATTCTTCTGCCTCAGCCTCCCGAGTACCTGGGACTGCAGGCGCCTGCCACCTCACCCGGCTAGTTTTTTGTATTTTTTAGTAGAGATGGGGTTTCACTGTGATAGCCAGGATGGTCTCAATCTCCTGACCTTGTGATCCGCCCGTCTCGGCCTCCCAAAGTGCTGGGATTACAGGCTTGAGCCACCATGCCCGGCTACATACCTGTAATTATTAATACCATAATTAGTTGCGGGTTTTTGTAATTTTGAAAACATGTGGCTCCTGAAACAGATGTGTGTATAATCAATGTTATATATCTGTTCTTAATGGTAATCAGGAGCAGGATTTATATCCATTGATCTTCAAGATTATACAGGTAACATAACTGAAAATTTTCCATAAATACCCACAGGATTTAGCAACATGAAAGTTACTAGTAACCTTAGCAAGATTAGCTTCGGTGGTATTTTTTGGACAGCACCAGACTGGGCTAAAAGGGTAACGTGGGCCACAAAGGAGCAACAGTATGCAGCAATAACTCTTTAAAGAGGTATGGCTAGGAATGGGGGGATATGCAGCCAAGACTGTGTGTGTTGTGGGGGTGGCAGGGGTGGTAAATTAAAAAACACTGAAATGCTGACTAGAAGGATCTAGTAGAGAAGGAAAGATTTGAGATTCAGGAAAGGGCAAAAATAACCATTTGAGTGAAGTTCCCAAGAAGGGACCAAGAAGAAGATTTGGAGAAATACGAAGAGGTTTGTCTCTGACAAGAGAAGGAACAGCTTGTCAATGGTACCAGGAAGGACAGAATTGAGAGAGGACAGATGTGCAGGTAAATAAGTCTACTTATATGGCAGAAGGCAGTTGGGATAGTTCCCATCAGATGCCTTCACTTTTCCCTGAGCAGCAAGGGGAAAGTCATGAGTGAGGATGTGTGATGAAAATGAAGGGTTAAGGGTATAAGGAAAGAAGAAAAAGTAAGAAATTGCCACAGAGAGAAGTGCAAGAATGAGCTGAACTAGAGAAATACAACAAGGATGCCACATAGCATTTGAGAGCCCAGACGAGACTGCTAACTCAAAGGGGTACTTAAATAAATCATAGGAGAGAGGGTTATATTTGTTCAGTAGACTATTAAATTGATACAAGTATGTTAACACATCTTTATACATAATTATCCTTTATACCAAGTTATTATAACCATGTGAGTAAAGTAGTAGGCAACCAATCAAAACACAAAAACAGCAAAATCACAGATGCTTGAACATTAAAATGAATTCATCTGAACCACATGATAAACTCATTTGACACAAAATCTGAATGGGGATGCTAACAGGGAAAAGTCAGGGAACACTAAAAATATAACAAACCAAACGCTGTACCCTATATACTGCCACAGTTTTCTACTATCGCCTCTAAATTGTTTTTGAGGCTGGGTGCAGTAGCTCATCCCTGTAATTCCAGCACTTTGTGAGGCCGGGACAGGCAGATCGCTTGAGGCCAGGAGTTCAAGACCAGCCTGGGCAACATGACAAGACCCCATCTCTACAAAAATACAAAAAAATAAGCCAGGCCTGGTGGTGCATGCCTGTAGTCCCAGCTACTTGGGAGGCTGAGGCAGTAGAATTGCTTGAACCCAGGAGGTGAAGGTTGCAATGAGCCGAGATCACACCACTGCAAGCCAGCCTGTACGACAGATGGACACTCTGTCTCAAAATAAATAAATTTATTAATTAGTTTTTGAAACCATAATACCATAGTCCTAACAAGGTTTTACTGAAATTCTCTCACAGTCTCTAGGTTTTCCAGCGCCAAGTTTTCCAAATTCTCTTTTAGAAGAAAATCAAGTTATTTCTCTCAACATTACTCTGAGATTTCAGTTTCCTACCTATTCAATTAAATTTATTCTTATTCTAATATTTTCTTCAAAGTTGTTGTTTAAAGATACCCAGATATATCCCCAAAGATGCTTCATCTTACCGATACTGCTGTTATCCTAAGAGAATCGGCAGTGGAGTGTCTGAATAGGTACCACAAAATGGGTCCGATTTCTCCTGTAATAAAGCCCTGGGCCTGAGCAGAAAAGGTGGTACAGACATTTTCAATAATTTTTGCTGCCATGTGATTCACAACACGCTCTTCCTAGAAAGGATACAGATCAAGGAGATTAAAATAATATTAATTAGTGTGAGAAACAAATACATGTTATTTCTTTATAACCATTGCAAATAATGTTATGATACCAAGACAGCATCATCTGCCTCTGGATGTGTTAGGCACCTTGGGAGGAATGATAACTCTTTCAGGTCATTATGAAACTATTACAAATAATCATTTGATTATTCACTAGCAAGCTATCATAACATAATCCTCCATATATTTTAATAAAACAAAGAATTATGAAACATATTTCACATGAAGATTGCAGTGAGCTGTGATCACACCACTACACACCACTGCTGAAACAATCTGGAAAATAAACAATATAACTATAACATAAAAGTTGAAAGATAATTTTAAAATCATATGGAGCAGGTAGAACAATCCTCAGAAGTCATCCAGTCCTAGGAATAACCTGTCCACCAATCAGCCAGCGTGGAAAGATTGCCTAAATAGGGGACATCAAGGAGAGTCTTAAGAAAGGTATTGCTTCAGTGATGTGACCAAATTAATCCTAGAGTAAAAGCCATTCTGGATGGTCCTAATGGTGCTAAAAAGCCGCAAAAAGATTCAGCTGTTTTCAGGTAATATAAATGAGTCCAAGGAAAAGTCCAGAAGTACTTACAGAAATTTTAAAAACTTCAGCACCCCATGATATAAAATTCACAGTGACTAACATCTAAGTAAACATTGCCAAGCATGCAAAGAAGCCAAAAAATATGATTCATAATTCAATCAGTAGAAATGACTGATAGACTTAATAGAAAGGTATTAAATGGCTACAATAAATGTAGCCCAAATACTCAAGAAGGAAGAGGAAAGCAAAAACATAAGGAGAGAAACAAAATATATAAAAATGACCCGAATCAGAAGTCTAGAGATAAATAATGCAATGTCTTATATTAAAAATACACTGAATGGGATTAACAGATTAGACACTACAGACTAAATGATTAGTGAACATGACGATATAGCTAGCTATTGGCAATAAAAATCTATCCAAAATAAACACAGAAAGAAGCAAGACTTAAAAAAAAAAAAAAAAAAAGGAGCATCAGTGAACTGTGGAACACCTTCAAAAGACATCATAAAAGTGTAGTTGGAAAAATGCTTGAAATATTGCTGAGAATTTTTCAAATTCATGAAAACTGGTAATTCCAGGTCTCAGAAGCTCAGTGAGCCCTATGCAGAAGAAACAAAGAAAAATGACACCAAGGTACATCATAATCAGACTGCTTAAAAAAAAGGGAGGGAATAAAGAGAAAACCTTTTGGACAGGAGCATTGTCTTATGCCTGTAATCCCAGTGCTTTGGGAGGCCAAGATGGGAGAATCACTTGAGGCCAAGAGTTCAAGACCAGCATGGGCAACACAGCAAGACCTTTTCTCTACAAAAAGTTTTAAAAATTAGCCAGGCATGGTAGTACATGCCTATATTCCCAGTCACCTGGGAGGCTGAGGTGGGAGGATCACTTGAGCATGGGAATTCGAGGTTGCAGTAAGCTGTGATCACACCACTGCACTCCGGCCTGAGCAACAAATCAAGACCCTGTCTCAAAAAGAAAAAGAAAAAGAAAAAGAAAAGAAAACTTTACAAGCAGCTAGAGTAAAAAGTCATATTCCATAGAGAGGAACAATGATAAGGCTGGCAGGGGATTCTCATCAGAAACAATACAAATCAAAAGACAATAAAGCAATGTATTTTAAGTACCAAAAGAAAAAAAGGTAACTGTCAACCTACAAATTTAGGCACAAAAATAACTTCTTTCAAAAACAAAGGTAAAATGAATACTCTTCTGACATACAAAAGTTGAGAAAATTCATCACCAGCAGAACTGCACTACAAAAATATTAAAGGAAATTATTCAGGTAGAAAAGAAATGATGAGAAGAAAATTAAATCTATACAAAAGAACAAAGAATAAAAAAGTAAATGTGTGAATAAATATAATAGATTGTTTTCCTTAATTTTTGAGCCTATTTTAAACCTAAGCTGCTGCTGTTGTTTTTCTTTTTGAAACAGGGTCTCACTCTGTCACCCAGACTGAAGTACAGTGGCAAGATCACAGCTCACTGCAGTCTCAATCTCCTGACTCAAGCAATCTTCCCACCTCAGCCTCCCAAGCAGCTGGGACAATAGGCATGTGTCACCATGCCCAGCTAATTTTTTTTTAATTTTTAATAGAGATGAGGTCTCACTGTGTTGCCCAGGCTGATCTTGAACTCCTGGTCTCAAGGAATCCTCCTGCCTTGGCCTCCCAGAGTGCTGAGATTACAAGCATGAGCTACTATGCCTAGTCAAACATAGTTGTTTAAAGCAGAAACAACAGAAATATATTGTGAGCTTTATAACATATGTAGACATCAAATGTATGACAATAGTAGGAAGGCTAGAAGGAGAATACTAGATTATTCTGGGGTAAGGTTCTTAGGAATTTGCATATCATTATATATATCATATAAATAAGGTTCTGATACAAAGTTCTAATATACATGAGGTTCATATATAAGAATTTGTATATCAGTGCTTGAAGGTCAACTGTCATAAATTTGAGTTATACACTGTTAAAAAAAGATGTATAGGCCAGGCACAGTGGCTCATGCTTGTAATCCCAGCACTTTGAGAGGCCAAAGTGGGGGTGGATCACAAGGTCAGGAGTTCAAGATCAGCCTGTCCAATACGGTGAAACCCCATCTACTAAAAATACAAAAATTAGCTGGGCATGGTGGTGCATGCCTGTAATCCCAGCTACTCAGGAGGCTGAGGCAAGAGAATTGCTTGAACCAGGACCCAGGAGGCAGAGGTTGCAGTGAGCCGAGATCGCAGAACTGCACTCCAGCCTGGGTTACAGAGTGAGACTCCATCTCAAAATTAAAAAAAAGATTTATAATAATAAGCCCATAAAGGTGATAAAAAGGCAGGAAGTACATAGAAGAGTTGGACAACACTATCAACTGACGTTGACATTTATACAACACTCCACTCAACAAAGGTAGAAGACGCATTCTTTTCAAGATCACGTGAAACATAACCAAGTCAGACCATGTTCAGGGTCATAAAAAATATCTTAGCAACTCCATACTCACAGATTAATTTGAGATGAATGACAAACCTAAATGTAAAAGTTAGATCCATAAAGCTTCTAGAAGAGGTCATAAAGAATATGTCGCAGTAGGTAAAGTTTTCTTAACCAGGACAAAAAGGAACTAAACATAAGAGAAAAAGTATTAAATCAAGCTTCATAAAAATTTTAAATTTCTGCTCATAATGATACCATTAAGCCTCATAGTATCTCAGGCCAGGAAAAAATATTTACATCCAGGCACACTGGCTCACGCCAGCAATTCCAGCACCTTGGGAGGCCATGGCAGGTGGATCGCTTGAGCTCATGAGTTCAAGACCAGCCTGGGATACATGGCAAAACCTCTTGTCTCTACCAAGCATGGTGGTGCAACGCCTGTAGTCCCAGCTACTTGGGAGGCTGAGGCAGGAGAATGGCTTGAGCCCAGGAGGCAGATGTTGCAGTGAGCCGAGATTGTGCCACTGCACTCCAGTCTGGGCAATACAGCCAGATCTTGTCTCAAAAAAAAACAAAAAAAATTACAACACACATACATTAAATATCTGAGCATTTTATATAAATGACACCGTAATTAAAATAAAAAATACATTACAGATTATATAATCCTATATTTGTTTAACAAGATAAATGCATATGTAAAGGAAGGGCAAAGAAAGGTATATAATACTCTGTTAATGATGATTATAATAGGTATAGATTGCAGGGACAAGGAGCCCACTAATTCAACTTTAGATATTTTTACATTGTTCAGTTTGTTACAATATGGATGTATTGCTTTTTCAATCCAAATTTATGTATTTTTCATATAAAAACATTTAAAAATGAGAAGATATTGAGTAATGTCTAAGTTCAAGCTGTAGTTTTTGCATTTTGCTAGTTATATATCCTGGAGTATTTTTATCTCTTTGCCCTATCTTCATAATCTACAAAATGAAGAAAACAAAACACAAGCAGTTTGAGAATTAAATGAGACAGCATACACGAAGACTCAATCTAGAGCACGAAAAGTAGTAAATTCTCAATAAATGTTAGCTTTTATTTCCATTATTATTAATGCCATATAGTATAAACTACCAGATTGCTAGGAAAGAAATCTTAAATATCCTTCAATTTCTCAAACTTCAACACATTTTTCATTTCTCAGAATGAGTATCTGACAGAACTCTTCCTTTCCATTCCCGTTTCCTTCAATGCAGCCAGAATAAATTAACCTAACACTTCTAGCATCTCTCTGTTCTTTTATTCACTCTACTTGGGGAAATAAAATGTGACATCCATTTGACAAATTTGAAGAGAAAAAACTGGATATTCCTAAGTGCTAAGCTCAACTCTTCCCCCTCCTCCCTTGGGGACAGGCCCACCCACGCAGAGTTGTCGTCGCATATCTCCTAGTTGTAAGCCCTAACTGGACAGGTACCCCACTTGGACACTGCTGCTGTGTCTGGGGAATGCTAAGCTTCCTTAATGTGGGGTTCAATATGAGGAAGCCTATTTGCCCACAGAGATAAGCTATATCCTCTATCCTAGTTCTCACTACATACAAATATTGATATTTTGCCCCATGTGCCTTGCTCTTTGTCTTATTTCTCATGAAGTTCTAAAATCTTTTTCCTGAATGTAGGGACAAAATGAGCTATTTATAGAAGGCCTCTCAAATATATGTGCTTTACAACACAATTGTCAGTCAATTCCTAGGACTCATTCCTAGTACTAGAAAACCACAACTATTTTAGCAGCTGGGTTGGACAAGGGCCATGTGCCATCCCAGTGCTCTGTAAACTCAGTGAGGTTGTCAGGCCAATTTGACCTGCTCCTACCTGAAATAAGTGACCCTAGTCCATCTTCAATCCCCTGTGGGATACCATACAAGCAAATAAGACTAGTGGTACTTTCTGCTTAACTCACTCATTGGGAAGGATAACTAAGCTAATGCCTATTGCTTAAATCAAAGACCTATTTCTTCACATCATTAAAATAAAAGCTAAGATTATTTTTTAAATAACTAGGCTTATTAATGAAGAGCTGTACTATGTTTTTAATGGTGTTAAATAGATTTAATATACTGTAGGCAGTCTTAACAAAAAAGTTTTCTGCCAATATAATTTTGGTCTACTCAGGCAGGCCCTTAGCCTTGCCTCTCATTTTTTTTGTTTACCTTGTTGGACAAATGCCATCATGGCAAACACCAGTTTAAGTGTGCTGGGTACCTCTCAGGGTTCTTGTCTACACAGTTGCTGGCTTAAGAACTTGGTGCTACGGACCAGGTGCTATAGCTCACGCCTGTAAACCCAGTACTTTGGGAGGCTAAGGCAGGCAGATCACGAGGTCAGGAGTTTGAGACCAGCCTGACCAACATGGTGAAACCACGTCTCTACCAAAAAATACAAAAATTAGCCAGGTGTGGTGGTGCTTGCCTATAATCTCAGCTACTCAGGATGCTGAGGCAGGAGAATTGCTTGAACCCAGGAGATGGAGGTTGCAGTGAGCCAAGATCACGCCACTGCACTCCAGCCTGAGCGACATAGCGAGACTCTGTCTCCAAAAAAAAAAGAATTTGGTGCTACTTTATAGATGTTTTTAAGGTTATTTTTTTTTATTTTATATCCAGTATTTTTAGTTGCTTTCAGAGGGATAGGGTTGTCCAGGTATCTTGCCCACTATACTGCGAGAAATGAAAATCCTATATTCTTGGTTCAATGAATTACTAAAACAATAAAATAAGTCAAAAAAAAAATTCAGGTACTTTGAAGCCCTTAGAGGAAAGATCAATCCACAAATGTGAAACAACCAATGTCAGTATTTCAGATGTTAATTTTGGTGCTCTTTATTGGAAAAGTAGGCATGTAGACTCAGATTATATTTGTGTGTGGTGCTATGTTTACTTCTATTTTTTATTTCAAAGGTAAATATAGATAATCAGTTTCCGCATATCATTGAGTCAAAGCGTGTCTTCTCTCGCCTGCTCTGCAGTGTCACCTCTGTCGTATCAATTGACATGTCTCTTTCTAGGTTCTATTTGATTCTGTTGGCCTACTTATCTCTGTGCCACACTATCTAAATTAATAGTCTTTACTTTTAATATATATTTTCAATATATGCAATGTTTTGCCCTACCAATATAATCTTTTTTCAATAATGTATTTTGGGCCCTTTTTCATTTGCATGTAATTTCTAAAATCAACTTTAGTTTATATATTGGGATGTTGACTGAGAATACATCTATAAATTTGAGGAAGATTAATTGATATTAGTATACAATAGAAAACACAGTCAATGAAAATCTTAACAGTAAGAGACAGACACATTTAATTTTGAAAACACTGGAATAAGATGACAGCTGACCGAAGTTCCTTTGAATTCTTGATCACATTCAGCTAATGTGTTTATTACTTAAGTTAGCTCTCCACTATAGGTCCAATTCTTTATAGTTAACATTTATGAAACTATATTTATATATCATATGCTGGCCAGGTATAGGAAGGCACTGCCCTGTCTTCATTTATTGGGAAAGAGAAATGGCTTTTTATCCCTAGTTCTGTACTCCAGCTTTTTATTGTTTTGTAACTTCATTTGCTTTATTTCTTACTTGTGTCATTATTAAATCATTTAAGGCTATGAACTTTCCTTTCAATCTAGTGTTAGCAATAGCTCATTAGTTTTGACATGCAGTGTTTCCATTATTGTTACTATATAGACAGTCCCAAGTCTCGTTTTAAAATTTTCCTTCATCTAAGGTTGTTTATGAGATGGTTTAAAACTTTCCAGGTGGGTGGGATTTTATTGCCTTTACTCCCCTTTGTTGAAATAAAGTTTTATTACCTAATAGTCAAGAATGTGGTCTGTTCTGTTTCTCTCTTTCTTTAATGTTGTGGCAATGGCCAGGAGTGGTGGCTCACACCTGTAATCTCAGCACTTTGGGAGGCCAATGCAGGAGGATCGCTTGAGCTTAGGAGTTCAAGACAAGCCTGCGCAACTTAAGGAGACCCAACCTCTATTTTTAAAAATTTAAGACAAAAATAAAGTTGTGGTTACATGTAAGATAGACAGATATAAAATTGACCTAAAATTTTAACTCAATAGTGTATAGTTTTGTGGCATCAGTCCATTCAAACTGTTGGGCTAAGTTCTCATTTTTATATCTATTGAAATGCTAATTGGCTTATTTCCTTTTTTCCCCCCTCACACTCAAAAGTTAGTAATGTACCTTACTGGGCATGGGCCATTATTTTATTTTATTTTATTTATTTATTTGAGATAGGGTTTGCTGTTGCCCAGGCTGGAGGGCAATAGTGGGCATAGCTCACTGCAGCCTCGTACTCCTGGGCTTAACCAATCCTTCTGCCTCAACCTCCAGAGCAGCTGCAACTACAGGCATGCACCACTACACTGGGCTAATTTTAATTTTTTTTTTTGTAGCGATGGAGTCTCACTATGTTGCCCGGGCTGGTCCTGAACTCTTGGCCTCAAGTGATCCTCCCACCTAGCCCTCCCATAGTGCTGGGATTCTAGGTATAAGCCACCGCACCTGGGCTTTATTTATTTTTAAATTTTATTTTTAGAGATGGAGTCTCACCCTGTTACCCAGGCCAGAATGCAGTAGTACACTCATAGCTCACTACAGCCTCAAATTCCTGGGCTCAAATGATAATACTAAGTAGGTAGGACTATAGGTGCACACCCAGCTAATATTTTTAATTTTTTAGAGATGGGGTTTCATTCAAAGATCACTTCAGCCCAGCGATCCTCCTGCCTTAGCTCCTGAAATCGCTGGGATTACAGGTGTGATTGAGCCATGGCGTCTGGCCAGACATGGGCTATTGATTCTGGTTATTACTCTTTTTTTTTTTTTTTTTTTTATTATACTTTAAGTTCTAGGGTACATGTGCATAACGTGCAGGTTTGTTACAGATGTATACATGTGCCATGTTGGTGTGCTGCACCCATCAACTCGTCAGCACCCATCAATTCATCATTTATATCAGGTATAACTCCCCAATGCAATCCCTCCCCCCTCCCCCCTCCCCATGATAGGCCCCAGTGTGTGATGTTCCCCTTCCCGAGTCCAAGTGAGCTCATTGTTCAGTTCCCACCTATGAGTGAGAACATGCGGTGTTTGGTTTTCTCTTCTTGTGATAGTTTGCTAAGAATGATGGTTTCCAGCTGCATCCATGTCCCTACAAAGGACGCAAACTCATCCTTTTTTATGGCTGCGTAGTATTCCATGGTGTATATGTGCCACATTTTCTTAATCCAGTCTGTCACTGATGGACATTTGGGTTGATTCCAAGTCTTTGCTATTGTGAATAGTGCCGCAATAAACATACGTGTGCACGTGTCTTTGTAGTAGCATAATTTACTCTTTTCCTTTTCCTTCTAATCCTTCTATTGGAAAGAAAACAGTAGGGAAATTTTATTTCATTTTATTGACATGTAGATCTCTGCATAGAAGGCAACTTTAGTTTTAAATTATAAATGTTTCGTTCATTATTCACAGAAAACTAGATTTGCCATGGGATATTCATAAATGTTGCATGAATGGTTTTCTAGTCAAATAAGTTGGAACACATTGGGTTAAACAAACTTGGACAGTTTTATTTCTGGCAATTTTTAGAGTTCTAAATTTTGATTCTACCCAAGAGAATATTGTATGTAGCATTTTCAAAGCTACCTCATCCTGTGTCGTGTTGCAGTTACGCTTTGGGAGAGGAAGCTATAATCTTATACTGAGACTGTAATGAATGTATTAAAGTAATTTTCAGTAGCTTTCTATTTTACAGTTACCCGAGAAATTACGACAGTCTTTTCCAAACAGGCCAACCTGCTTTGTGAACATGATTTCCATAGTTTTAACAATGGGGAGGCCAGGCATGGTGGCTCATACCTGTAATTCCTTCCAGCACTTTGGGAAGCCAGGGCAGGAGGATCACTTAAGCCAGTAGTTCAATACAAGCCTGGGCAACATGGCAAAACCCCATCTCTACAGAAAAATACAAACATTAGCCAGGCATGGTGGCACACATCTGTAGTCTCAGCTACTCAGAGGCTGAGGTGGGAAAATTACTTTAGCCCAGGAGGTCGAGGCTGCAATGAACAGTGATCGCACCACTGCACTCCAGCCTGGGTGACAGTGCAAGACCCTGTCTCAAAAACAAACAAAACAAAACGCAAACCAAGGGTGAGACAGATGTTAGATCTTTTTGTCCTCGTTACAGATGTAAGTGCTCAGATGGAAAGAGGGAAGTATTTAGAGTGAAAAACTTTTAATGAAACACACACAAAAATAGGAAGATCAGGTACAACTGTTCAAAAAAAAAGAGTACAGCAGTATAGAAGAAAAGGCATCCATGATAATATGGAATAATGATTTCAGAGCTGGTGCTGGGACTTCAGAGATCTTGAGCTGGGAATTAAAAGATGGGAATTTCAGTCTAGGATGTGCCACTCCTCAGAGGTTTCATATTGACTAAACCTTGGGGGTTCCACTTGGTGGTGTTTGCTATTTAAAAAAAAAAAAAAATGTGCCAATGATCTTCCATGTGTTTCTGAGTTGAGCCCCACCCCTGAGTCTGAAGACTTACCCTTCCATTGTTTTGCCCTTCAAGTTTGTGCCCATTAGCAAAAAGAACTTTTCTCCTTGGGATCACTGCTGTGTTGATCTCAGAAATATTTGGCATTGAATGTAAATACTATATCTTTCATATGTGTGTACAATAGTGAGGCTGAGAAAGTTGTTTTTTTTTTAAGGTGTTCATTTTTGGGGGACAGGTAGCAGTCTACTCTACAATCTACACAGAAGCTGGAAATAGCCTCTAGAGAATTTCCACATCTCTAGAGAAGATTAATTTATACATTTGTATCTAATCAACATTTTTTAGCTTACATAATAGTCTGTATAATTATGGGTACTGAACTGACACCTGGCATATGCTATATTTAAAAATGTGAGGTTCAATGAGAACACATGGACACAGGAAGGGGAACAATGCATACTGGGGTCTGTCAGGGCAGACGGGAGAGGAGCATTAGGAAAAATAGCTAATGCATGCTGGGTTTAATACTTAGGTGATGGGTTGATAGGTGTACCAAACCACCAAGGCACACATTTACCTATGTAACAATCCTGCACATGTACCCTAGAACTTAAAACAAAATTTTAAAAATAAAAATAAAAATTTGAAATTCAGAACATAAACTGTTGGTTTCATTATTCATATTTTCTTAATTCAGAAATTATTTTCTGAACTATAGTTTATTAGATAATTTTGATGTAAAATTTTTTAAGAGGAAATTTAATTTTTACTTTTTAATTAGGGCTCTTTGTTCTTCTTTTTGAGAAAGCCAGTGACAAATAATTTATATATTTAATTAAAAGAGACTGGACTTGAATTTTTAAAAAGTACTAGAAATGTTAGCCATTATATACGTTATCTTTGAAATGTTTCAGACACTAATTACCTAAACAAGGAGCAAATAAGTTAAATCTCTTGGATTTTAATAAGAGCTAAAATGTACAGTTATATTTTCTGGTTTTTTAAATTGTTACAGTCTAAATTTATTCTTCCTAATGAAGAAATGTATGTGCCATCAATATCAGGTTCTTTGTGGGTACTCACAATTCCCCTTGCTTTTTATGCAGTGAAGGTGGGCAACATGTGTGTGGAACAGAAATGATGTCATTTTCTTTCTTTTGAATATCACTATGAATCTGATAATTCAAAGATTTCTAACTTTCTGAATGCCATTATTAGTTGGATTCACAATGGCTTACCAGGTACAGAGTTGCCCAGTGTGTCTTGGAGTGAACTATTGAGAGTGGTATGAGGGAAGTGATTCTCAGCCAGCGCTGAGCAGTGTAGACCACTGCCAAAGAGGTGATGGGGTAAGAAGAACACACAATGTGGCATTTTCACTGCAAAGGGGAGGTTTGTGCTGCCTCTCCTCCTGTGGCAGGTCTACTCACAGGGGAGGCTCCAAAGTTTGTCTTTGCTGGGTTTGGCATGTGAGAACTGATGAAATATCTGTATGTAGTATCTTTCAAGTATTTATATTGGTTGGATTTCTGTGTAAATTTTCATATCCCTTTGACTGCTTTACCCCATACAAGCTTTGTATGCTTAACAAAATCTATAACTTTTCTGTCACTTTCTCATTTAGTATCTGCCTTTCTGGCTTTTTACTTTATCTTTTTATTATTGTTTTTAGTTTAATGAGATTATGGTTAGAGAGAAAGATATATGAATATTCCACTTCTTTGGCATTTGTTGAGATTTTCCTTATGGCTCAGTACATATATACTTGGGGGTGCAGTGAATTTTGTCACTTTGGAGAGAGATGTTTTTTCTATACACTAGGTCAAGCTTGTTAATTTTCTAGACAGATGTAGATCTTCTCTCTCTATGTTGATTGTTTTTTGTCTGTTCTATCAAATACTGAGATATGTGTTTAAATTGCCCTCTTAGGGTTGCAATTTTGTCATATTTTGCTTTCATGTATTTTGACTGCTAGTTATTAGATACATTAAAATTTTAGATGGCCTTTTCCCTTGGTTTATTATAATTTTCATCATTATATTGTGACTTCAAAAAAATCTCCCATATTGCTTTTTACCCAAAGCCTATTTTATCTGATAATAATATAGCTAACCACACTTCTTTGGGTTAGGTACATATGACATGTGTATCTTTTTTCATTCTCTTTCAGTCTTTCTATAAATTTATGTTTTAGATGTCTTTTCATACTGTTTATTTTCTAATTCTGGTTTTTTCTTTTTTTTTTTTTTTGAGATGGAGTCTTGTTCTGTTGCCCAGGCTAGAGTGTAGTGGTATGATCTCGACTGACTACAACCTCTGCCTCCCAGGTTCAAGCGATTCTCCTGCCTCAGTCTCCTGAGTAGCTGGGATTACAGACATGCACCACCATGCTCAGCTAATATTTGTATTTTTAGCAGAGACAGGGTTTCACCATGTTGGTCAGGCTGGTCTTGAACTCCTGACCTTGTGATCCACCCGCCTCGGCCTCCCAAAGTGCTGGGATTACAGGCGTGAGCCACCACGCCTGCCCTAATTCTGTTTTATAGTCGTCGTCTCTTAACTATTTAGTCCATTTACATTTATTGTGATTGTTGGCATAGTTTCATTTATAACTTTCATCATATTTTGTGCTATTTGTTCCATCTGTTTTGCATTTATGTCTTCTTTTTTGTTTCTTTTTTTCCTAATTCTTTTCATATTTGTGGTTATTCTATTGTTCTTGAAATATATATTTTATGTGAATACATTTGTGAACTGACAATACTTTATTAACAATTAAATATACTATTTCACTTTTTTTACTACAGTTGTTGCTGCTAAGAAATTAGCTGTCAGAGCAACTCTGGCTTCTTGAAGGAAATATTCTGTAAATCAAGTGAGGACCTGCTTATGCTTTTAGCTTCTTGTGGGCTTTCCCTCCTGCAACCTGCACTCCTAGCTGCAAATACATCCTCAATGCCCTCCTCAGATCAGTGAGATAGCAGGGAGATGGGGGAGTTATTGTTCACATCTTTTATACTTAGTTGTAGGCACTGGGGGCTCCTACCTTAAATTGGGTCTGGTTAGGGGATTCTTCACTTGACTATTTTTATTTTTAAAAACCAAACTGGACCTACACATAGCACCACGCACCAAAGATAATTACAAATAGATTAAAGCTCTAAATGGGAAAAGAAAAAATAAGACTTTCAGAACAAAATGTGATAGACTCTCTTAATGATGTTGGAGGAGCGAAGCATTTCGTAAGATACAAAAAGCACAAATCATAAAGGAATAGATAAACTGAGCTATACACAGCATGGTGGCATGCATGACTATAATTCCAGCTACCTGGAAGGCTGAGACAGGAGGACTGCTTGAGCCCAGGAGTTCAAGACCAGCCTGGGCAACATAGAAAGATTGTATGTGTATACACACATACACACACACACACACACATACAGAGTCTTACATATACATATTATATATAAAGTGGCTACATTAAAATTAAGAACTTCTGCCTATCAATAGAAACTGTAAAGAAAATGAATAAATGCACACACACGTGGATACACATATACTCACACATACATATTACAGCAAAGCAAATAGGACAAAATGTTTACTGTTTAATCTAGGTGATGGAAACAAAGGTGATTATTACAACTTCCCTTCCTGTTCTAATGTTTGAAACATTTTATAATAATAGGTTGTAGAGGGTACAGAGTTCCTACAAAGCAATAGGAAAAAAACAAGTTTAAGACTTGACAAGCACTTTTCAAAACAGGAAGCCCAAAAAACGAGGTAAATAGAAAAGGATGGCCATCCTCATTAGTAATCAGGGAAATACATGTTAAAACTACTATAAGAAACGATGGCTGGGCACAGTGGCTGGCGTCTGTAATCCCAACTATCTGGGAGGCCAAGGGAGGTGGATCCCTAGAGCCCACGAGTTAGACACCAGCCTGGGCGACATGGTGAAACTCTTGTCTCTACAAATACAAAAATTAGCCAGGCATAGTAGTATGTGTAGTCCCAGCTACTTGGGAGGCTGAGGCAGGAGGATTACTTGATCCCAGCGGCGGAGGCTGCAGGGAGCCAGGATGACAGAGTGAGATCCTGTCTCAAAAAAATAAAAATAAACCACTTGATGCCCACCAGATTGACAAAAATTTAAAGTTCGCCTATGTCAAATGTTTGGAAAGATACAGGTTAATGAGTACTTCCATATCCTGCCGGTGGGGCACAAATTGATACACACACATGCATGCACACACATACACACACAGAGCCCAGAAATAAGTAGACCAACAGAACCAAATAGAGCCCAGAAAGAGACATGTCAATTGATGTGACAGAGGTGACACTGCAGAGCAGGGGAGAGAAGACAGACTTTCACTCAGTGATGTGAGGAAACTGTGTGTGTGTGTGTGTGTGTGTGTGTGTACTCATGCACGTGCACTGAGGCATATTTCAACAACACCCTACACAGTGGTCCAAATGAGCTATAGTTTACACAATCAGCATGTAAACTAACCTAGCTTTAAAAGCAAAAGAATTAAGTCTCAAAAGAATATGGTGCCATTCAATTTATATAGAGTTTAGTATTAAGAACCGATCAATTTACTGTTTAGCTAAATAATATTTATGGTGTATATATGCCACATTTTCCGTATCCATTCATTCACTGATGGACACTTAGGTTGATTCCATATCTTAGCTAAGAGTTTAATAACCAGAATATGTGGATAAGGAAAATGTAGTACATATACATCATAAAAAACTATGCAGCCATAAAAAAAATTATAAAATCATGTTCTTTGCAACAACATGGATGCTGAAACCATTATCCTAAACAGATTAAAGCAGGTACAGAAAACCAAATACCATGTGTTCTCACTTATAAGTGAGAACTAACATTGGGTATACGTGGACAGAAAGAAGAAAACGACAGACACTGGAGATTTCTAGAGGGGAGAGGGTGGACAGAGAATAAGGGCTGAAAAACTACCTACTGGATACTAGGCTCACTACCTGGGTGACAAGACCAGTCATAACCCCAAACTGCAGCATTACGCAATATACCCATATAGCAAACCTGCACATGTACCACCTAAATCTAAAATAACAGTTGAAATTTTTAAAAAATAACCAGATTATATAAGGACTTCAACTCAGTAACAAAAACAAACAAACAAACAAACAACCCAATTTGAAAATAGACAAATGATCTGAAAAGACATTTCTCAAAAGAAGACATAAAAATTCCTAGCAGGTACATAACCAAAGGCTCAACAACACTAATCATCAGGGAAATGCAAATCACAACCACAATAAGATACCATCTCACTCCAATTAAAATGGCGATTATCAAAAAGACAACAGATGCTGGCAAGGATGTGAAGAAAGGACAACTCTTCTACACTATTGGTGAGAATGTAAATCAGTACAGCCATTATAGAAAACAGTATGGAGTTTCCTCAAAAAAAAAAAAAAAAAAAAAAAAAACTAAAATAGAGCTACCATATGATCCAGCAGTCCCACCGCTGGGTATATATGCTAAAGAAAGAAAACCAGTATATCAAAGAGACAACTGCACTCTTGTACTCCCATGCTTATCACAGCACTATTCACAATAATGACTTTTACACTGTCAACAGGATCCCTAGAAGTCTTCTCTTTCCCTTGAGTTCCTATATTTTGTTCTTTTGCATTCATGTGTTTGACATATTCCACTTTATGTTTTTATTTTCGCGCCCACAATAGGTGAGGTCTGTGTGTGAACAGGAATTTTTTCATCTGTGTGCCTCTAAGTGCACCTACCTTGAAGCTTTCAATGCTAAACCCAAACATGTCTTTTGATGATAGCTGAGAATGACTTAATTTTCATATCATTGACAAAGTACAACTGTTAATATACATCATATCCCATAACAACAAATGACTAGGTATTCAAACCTACAGACTGGGAAGAGTTCAAACTTTTCTTCTGGATCACTAGGGGAAAACCTCGGGGAGTTTTTCTACACTTAGAACATGATTCTGTTACCATATAAAGTAGGAAGCAATGAACCCGAAAGAAAGATGTTTATCCTGATAAAACTTTTTCATTCCTGAAGGAATGTTTTCACCCTATGGCTTTGCCTTGGGTGAAACAATGTCAAATGATTTAATGCAAACAGAAAATGCCAGTCTTTTAGGTTGGTTACTAAATCCTTTACATAGTTACACGTGGGAGCTACATATAGATGAGTTGGTTGGTTGGCCAGCTGGCTGGCTTTCAGCCATTAACAACTGCTTAAGAAATGATGTGAATAAACTGAAAAATCATATCACATAACAAATACTACTTAATATTAAAATCAATGGATAATAGAAGCTTCCCTGTTTCTAAAACTCAAAATGGCGATCTGACAAGATAATCACGGGTTGTCTCAGGCTCACAGAAAATTCTCTGCACACACCTACCTTACTAAACTGGTGTATCAATAACTTTAAGGGGGAAGGGGGGAGGGTCATTAAGAATATGCTATTGAATGCTAGTTACATTGTTTATATAAGCTATCATTCCTTTAAAAAGCAAGACATTTAAACAAGTGAATGAGAAAGCTAGATCATTTTTACACTTGCTCCACTGTAGGTCACTTGCTCATGGTGGGTTGTCGGGATTATTTAAATTCAGGAGCAATGCTTAGTTGACAAGCTCCTGTACTGCTGCAGGCTACAATCCTCATACAGTGCCTGAAGGGTTATTACAATTGCCAGCATCTACAGAGGACAACAAAGGAGCCTTACCCCTTCCCGAAGGCACCTCATTAGCACTGTGTATGCAGCCAAGGGAACAGCCCAGCACTCTCTAGGGTTCTTTTTTTTTCCTTCCTAAAATGAAGTGGGAAAAAAAAAAAGCAGTCAAGCTAACAGCACAAAAGATATTAACCCATTCAAGCAAATGGCACAGCTCCAAGTATACAAACTATCTAAAACCTAATAATCTAATGTATTACTTACTACCTGACGATAACGACTAGATCAAGAATCTTTTACTGCATTGTATATACAAGGTATTTATTCTATTTCTCACTGCATTATCTATGATGTGGGTAAGATCCCCTCAATAGAAGCTAGATTTAAAAACTTGAGAAATTACAATATGATCCAAAATGATCTGACAGATAAATCAATCTAATGATAATTATAGATGATAATACAGATACAACTATCTTAAAAGTATTACATTATCTGGAATGATTTGAAAGCATAGAAAACACAAGTTTGAGTAATATCTTAGGATAATTCACAAGCACAAGTAAAAGGTAGTATGTTACCCAGTAAGACAAGGAGCTAAATAAAACGAGCAAATGAGCAGGTAAACTGATTTTAATGACATGAGCAACAATTCTCTCCCAGAAGATTAACCAAATTAGTGTAATAACCTCAAGCACACTCCTGCAGCCTATCAAATACAATCAGAAAATAAATCAGGTACCACACAGTAAGATGAAAAAAACTAATTTTTAAAGCAGAAAAAAATAGGTTCTACTTACAGAACATACTCAAGATTGTCCAAATGACAGAACTAGTACATTATTAATTTACTTCAGCTACTATGAAAAACAGTTTGGAGATAGCTCAAAGAACTAAAACTAGAACTACCATTTGAACCAGCAATCCCATTACTGGTTATATACCCAAAGGAAAATACATCATTCCACCAAAAACACACACACACTCGTATGTTCATCGTAGCACTATTCACAAGAGCAAAAACATGGAATCAACTTAGGTGCCCAGCAACAGTGAACTGGATAAAGAAAATGTAGTATATATCCACTATGAAATACTACTGCAGCAACATGGATGCAGCTGGAGGCCATTATCTTAAGCTAATTAAAGCAAGAACAGAAAATCAAATACCACGTGTTCTCACTTGTGCGAACTAAACATTGTGTACACATAGAAGATAGGAACAAAAGACACTAGGGACTACTATAAGTGGGGAGGGTGGGATAGGAGTAACGGCTGAAAAACTGCATATTGACCACCATGTTCACTACCTGGGAGGCAGGATCAGTCATACCCCAAACCTCAGCATCATGCAATCTATTCATGTAACAAACCTACACATGTACCCCCTGAATCTAAAATAAAGTTGAAATTTTAAAAAAGAATTAGTACATTACTCATCCAAAAGTATTTTAAACCCATGAGAAGAATCATGACCCATTAAAACCATACCCTTACTTGATTATAGAATTCCACATATGGTTATACCCTGGACATTATGATCAGGAGCTGCTCCAACTCAAAAATCACTACTTCACACTAAATTTAACTTGCAAACACAACTTTCTTTCCTTCCCTTATTCTTCCCTTATTTAAAATGCCCACCACAACCCTTAACATCAGTGGACTCTGTGCCCTCTCCCCTGGCCCCTCTTCTTTCCCTCAACAGATCACCTACTTCACTCCCAGCCACTTAGAATCCCTGGCCCATCATTTAATCACTCCTGCCCCAAACCTGAACTATTGGTCTCTTTAGTTGTCCCTTTACTCTTGTTTGGGAAACCTCAACCTCTGAGAAAGCTAGCCGCTTGTTTTCTCTAAGTCTGCTCTCAGGCAACTGGACCCTTAGAGAAGGTGGCACCACAGAGCACAGAGTCCATTACTTACTTAGGATCAGCATCTTCAGGGGACCTTCAACATCAGTCTCCAGCCATACTATTTCGCTTATCACCACCCTCCCTGAAAAGGCTATTTTAAACCTATGACCCTCCCACCACTTCACCTACTTTCCTCTGACACACATAAAGAGAATGGAAGTTCTGAGAAAGGAAAGACAAACTTTCCTCCACGTAAAGCCATCTGCTACTTCTGCCCAATCGTTATAACAGGACAGGTTCCTCCATTCGTCTCCCTCCACTTGGGCTCAGGATCCCATTCCCATCCTGCCTTCCTCAGGGTCATTAGCTAATGGACTATCCCTTATTGCTCCTAAATTTTCAACAACGTATCCCCTCTGGATCTTTCCTGTTTCCACCTGAATAGGGTCACTCATTTTGAAAATAAGACCTTCCTCATCCCTTGGCCCCTTTTCACAACTATCCTCACTTTACACTGACTTTCTCAGTTTCCTCACCTTCCACTAACGCCACAACCCACTCCAAGATGACTTCTATCTCCCTCATTCCAGGGAAAATAAATAAATATATAAAAAGCTCTTGTTGAGTTACCAGTGACTTTCATGTCATTAAATCCAACAGATCCCTCTCAGGCCTTTAAATTGGGCCTTAAACTACATTCAGTCCTGACTTTCCCTTTCCTGAAATACCCACTTCTCTCTCCTAGTTTTGCTCTTACGTTGCTTACTCTCATCCAGGCTCTCAGAATCCTGTCTTCAGTCTCCACTACTCTCCACATCTAAACCAGAACTATTTTTGGCATGCAAATCAGCTGACATAATTACTCTTCTTAAAACTCTTTAATGAGTTCCCCTTGCTCTTCGGATCAAGACCAAGACATCGGACTGGCGAGGAGCCCTTCATGATCATGTCCCTGCCAGTCTCTCCAACCCTGTCTCCTTCCTCACTTCTCTCCTGTCCCACTGGCCTTGGTGCAGTTCATGCATGAAAAAAGCACCTACTGTGCACCAGAAACTCCTCTTAATAATGGCCGTAAACCATAAAGAGGCAGATACATTTTCTTCCTTAATATTAAGTGCTCAGGGGAAGACTGAGTTTTTTTGTTTCATTTTGTTTTTGTTATTTTCTGGTTTTTTGTTTGTTTCATTTTGTTTTTGATATGAAGTTTTGCTCTTGTTGCCCAGGCTAGAGTGCAGTGGCATGATCTCAGCTCATGGCAACCTCTGCCTCCTAGGTTCAAGTGATTCTCCCGCCTCAACCTCCCAAGTAGCTGGAATTACAAGCCTGAGCCACCATGCCCAGCTAATTTTTTGTAGTTTTAGTAGAGACAGGGTTTCGCCATGTTGGCTAGGCTGGTCTCGAACTCCTGACCTCATGTAATCTACCCACCTCAGCCTCCCAAAGTGCTGGGATTACAGGCATGAGCCACCATGCCCGGCCAAGATTTCTTTTTCAAAGAGGTAAACAAAATAAGTAAGTCAAGATAATGACGAGTGCTATAAAGAAAAACAGCAGAGTAAGAGGTTGCAGAAAGACAGGCTGGCTCCATCTCAGATCACTCATAGCCAGGGAAAGGTTTTCTGAAGGGATTTTTGAGCAGAGAGAAAATACAAACAACTCAGAAGAAAATATTACAAGCAGAAGGAACAGCAAATGTCAATATGGTGAGGCAGAAGCATGGCATAGTGGATTTAAAGAACTATGGGGAGGTCAGTATAGCTGGAAGGAGTGAGTAGGAAGGTACTGAGGAATTAGGTCGGATAGGTTCTGAAGAGCCAGCCCATGAGGGCCTAGAAGGTAATGAGAGAGACTTTGGTTATGACTATGAGCAAGGCAAGAAGAAAGAAATTATGCTATAAAACAAAAAAGACAAAATAAGAATACCTGAACTCAGGGTGACCGGTATCCTTGACAAAAGCAAGAAAAATACATAAACTGAAAAGGTGTTGCCTTATAATATCCTCTACAGAATAAGGTCTGGTCTTCTGTCCATAAGCCTTAGGGTGTTACTAGAGAGCCAACAAGACTTAGGTTGGTATATTATATATACTATATATAATCACTTCAGCTCAGTCCCAACAGATCAGCACTGACCTGAGATTTTTAAGGTTTATTATAGTCAAAGTGACAATTCCACAAAGCCCTCATGTCCTGAAAAGTTATTTATTTTTGTAGATTCAGGGACTTAACTTCCTTTTCCAGTTTACTATCAGGAGATGTAGTTAAATTTCATAGCCACATTATCATCCCTTTATTCAAATAGCCTAGCTTGTATTCAGTTAAAGTATATACCAAGGGCTAGGCGTGGTAGCTAACACCTGTAATCTCAACACTTTGGGAGAATGAGGCAGGCAGATCACTTGAGGTCAGGAGTTCGAGACCAGTCTGGCCAATGTAGCAAAACCCCGTTTCTACTAAAAATACAAAAATTAGCTGGGTGTGGTGGTACACACTTGGAATCCAAGCTACTCAGGAAGCTGAAACAGGAGAATCGCTTGAACCCAGGAGGTGGGGGCTGCAGTGAGCCAAGATCGTGTCACTGCACTCCAGCCTGGGCAAGAGAATGAGACTCCATCCAAAAAAAAAAAAGTATATGCCAAGAAAAATTATTCTCTAGATCTACTTTTAGATCTAGTAGGAACATGATTCTGTATGATTCTATCTGCATAAAATTCTAGAAAATGCAAACAAGTCTATATAAAGAAAGCAAATCTTATATAGTATGTATGGAGTATGGAGACAGGAAGGGATTAAAAAGGGTGCTAAGGAAACTTTCGGAGGTGATAGGTTCATTTTTTGTGTGTAGTGATGATTTCATAGCTGTATACATAAATAAACATTTATCAAATTGTGATCTTTAAATATGTGTTTATTGTATACCAATTATATCTCAAGCAGGGGGCAGGGAGGAAAAACTATAGGACCAAAAATAAGAAGAATTAGACTAGACTCTCATTCTTGGTAAGACAGCAGACCAGGTGGCCGGGCACGGTGGCTCAAGCCTGTAGTCCCAGCACTTTGGGAGGCCGAGACGGGCGGATCACGAGGTCAGGAGATCGAGACCATCCTGGCTAACACGGTGAAACCCCGTCTCTACTAAAAAATACAAAAAACTAGCCAGGTGAGGTGGTGGGCGCCTGTAGTCCCAGCTACTCCGGAGGCTGAGGCAGAAGAATGGCATAAACCTGGGAGGCGGAGCTTGCAGTGAGCTGAGATCCGGCCACTCCAGCATGGGCGACAGAGCCAGACTCCGTCTCAAGAAAAAAGAAAAAAAAAAAAAAAAAAAAAGATAGCAGACCAGGTACCTGATTACTCTTCTAATGAAAGCAACTGGTTTTATTTTAACATCCCTAAAATGCATCAAAGATCTGATAAGATAATAAAGAATAATTAAGCCAAAAAACAGACAACTGAAAGCATGGGATAAATTGAGCACTGAAGTTTTATTTTCTCTGGGGGCATACAAAACTTTGTAAGTTTGAGCCTTGATGTCAAGGCCTTGAGGGTCCAAAATAGTGGTAAAGTAGAAATAAATTCTCCAGCCTATCCCCAAAGAACTGCAAGGAAAAGTACCTTTCACAAAACTTGGCACATGACGTACATCACACAGGGAATGTTCTCTTATTTATTTATTTATTTATTTATTTATTTATTTATTTACTTACTTACTTATTCATTCATTCATTCATTTATTTATTTGACAGGATCTTGCTCTGACACCCAGACTGGAGTGCAGTGGCACAATCATGGCTGACTGCAGCCTCAACCTCCTAGGCTCAAGCAATCTTCCCACCTCAGCCTCCCAAGTAGCTGGAACTACAGGTCCACACCACTACACACAGCTAATTTTTGCAAGTTTTTTAGACAAGGTTTCACATGTTGAACAGGGTGGTCTCAAACTCCTGGGCTCAAGAGATCCTCCCGCCCCAGCCTCCAAAAGTGCTGTGATGGAAATGTTCTATTACATGAAAAGAAGAGGAAGCACGGAGCTACAAGTACTGATTGAGAAATATATCTATGTTAATTATTAAGAAATAGCTCCAGTGTACATATCTCCATATAAGAGTCTTTTTTTTTTTTTAATGGCTAGTATCATCACTTACCAAAGTATCTTGACCTTGATGGAGCTTATGTTGAAAAATAAAGTTTACATTCTTATTGTTATTTATACATATATATATATTTGTGTGTGTGTGTATATATATATATTTTTTTAATTTTAGGTTCCAGGATACATGTGCAGGACATACAGATTACATAGGTATACGTGTGCCAGAGTGGTTTGCTGTACCTATCCCATCATCTAGGTTTTAAGCCCCACATTCATTAGGTATTTGTCCTAATGCTCTCCCTCCCCTTGCTCCCCATCCCCTGGCAGGCCCTGGTGTGTGTTGTTCTTCTCCCTGTGTCTATGTGTTCTCATTGTTCAACTCTCATTTATGAGTGAGAACGTGCAGTGTTGGGTTTTCTGTTCCTGTGTTAGTTTGCTGAGGATGATGGCTTCCAGCTTCATCCATGATGGCCCTGCAAAGGATATGAGCTCATTCTTTTTTATTGCTGCATAGAATTCCATGGTGTATGTGTGCCACATTTTCTTTATCCAGTCTATCACTGATGGGCATTTGGGTTGGTTCCATGTCTCTGCTATTGTAAATAGTGCTGCAATAAACATACGTGTGCATGTGTCTTTATAGTAGAATGATGTATATTCCTTTGGGTGTATACCCCAAATGGGATGGCTGGGCCAAACGGTATTTCTGGTTCTAGATCTCTGAGGAATCATCCTCCACAATGGTTGAACCAATCTACAGTCCCACCAACAGTCCAAAAGTGTTCTTATTTCTCCACAGCCTCGCCAGCGTTTTTGTTTCTTGACTTTTTAATAATCGCCATTCTGACTGGTATGAGATGGTATCTCATTGTGGTTTTGATTTGCATTTCTCTAACGAACAGTGATGATGAGCTTTTTTCCATATGTTTGTTGGCTGCATAAATGTCTTATTTTGAGAAGTGTCTGCTCATATCCTTTGCCCACTTTTTGATGGGTTGTTTGAGTTTTCTTGTAAATTTGTTTAAGTTCCTTGTAGATTCTGGATATTAGACCTTTGTCAGATGGGTAGATTGCAAAAATTGTCTCCCATTCTGTAGGTTGTCTGTTCACTCTAATGTTAGTTTATTTTGCCATGCAGAAGTTCTTTAGTTTAATTAGATCCCATTTGTCAATTTTGGCTTTTGTTGCCATTGCTTTTGGTGTTTTTGTCATGAAGTCTTTGCCCATGCCTATGTCCTAAATGGTACTGTCTAGGTCTTCTTCTAGGGTATTTATGGTTTTGGGCTTTACAATTAAGTCTTTAACCATCTTGAGTTAATTTTTGTATAAGGTGCAAGGAATGGGTCCAGTTTCAGTTCTCTGCACATGGCTGGCCAGTTTTTCCAGCACCATTTATCAAATAGGGAACCTTTTCCCCATAGCTTGTTTTTGTCAGGTTTGTTGAAAATCAGATGGTTGTAGATGTGTGGGTTATTTCTGAGGTCTCTGTTCTGTTCCATTGGGCTATATGTCTGTTTTGTACCAGTACCATGCTGTTTTGGTTACTGCAGCCTTGCAGTCAAGTAGTGAGATGCTTCCAGCTTTGTTCTTTTTGCTTAGGATTGTCTTGGCTATACAGGCTCTCTTTGGTTCCATATGAAATTTAAAGTAGTTTTTTCTAATTCTGTGAAGAATGTCAATGGTAGTTTGATGGGAATAGCATTGAATCTATAAATTACTTTGGGCAGTATGGCCATTTTCATGATACTGATTCTTCCTATCCATGAGGATACAATGTTTTTCCATTTGTTTGTGTTCTCTCTTATTTCCTTGAGCAATGGTTTGTAGTTCTCCTTAAAGAGGTCCTTCCTGTCCCTTGTTAGCTGTATTCTTAAGTATTGTATTCTCTTTGCAGCAATTGTCAATGGCAGTTCATTCATGATTTGGCTCTCTGCTTGTCTACTGTTGATGTATAGGAATGCTTGTGATTTTTGTACACTGATTTTGTATTCTGAAATTTTGCTAAAATTGCTTATCAGCTTAAGGAGTTTTTGGGCTGAGACGAGGGGGGGTTTCTAAATATAGAATCATGTCAACTGCAAACAGAGACAATTTCACTTCCTCTCTTCCTATTTATATACCCTTTATTTCTTTCTCTTGCCTGACTGCCCTAGCCAGAACTTCCAATACTATGTTGCTCCATGTACTGTTCCTAATAGTGTGTAACTATTGAGTGAAAAAAGTGAATTTCTACCTGTTGCATAAAATGACACAAAATCTACATTTGTATTTGCTCATATGTACAAAATTCACTCTGTAAATATAAGAAATTATATTTGTATTTTATAATATTTATATTACATTACATATAATTATAATATTTATTGGGGAACTAAACAGATGGGATACAAAACTAGGAAAAAGACTTCTCCCCATATACCTTTCTTCATTTTCTAGTGTTCTAGGTTCGTGAATATGTTGTCCCTTTGAAATACAAAATTACCTGAGAATAAATTCAAAAAGAAAGATGTACAAAGGCATTCTGTATAGAATAAAAGAATTGTAATAAAATGTGTTAATATATTAATATATGTAAATACTTTTTGTGCATTGGAGGACTATATAAATATCATAAAGATATCAATACTTTCCCAATCAATACACAGATTCAGTACAATTCCAAATGTGATTTGGAAGACTCAAAATCATAAATATATCAGTTCTCCTCAAATTTATCTGCATAATCAGTGTAGTTTTTAAAAATAGACGATTTGCAGAATTGGACAAGCTGATTCTAAAATTTATTCTGAAATGCGAAGGGCCAGGCATAGTCAAGACACTCACAAAAAGAACAAAGAGGACAGATTTGCTGTACCAGCTATCAGTACTAATTATGAAGTTAAATAAATCAAAATACTGATGTTTTATAACAATCGTGGTAACCGCCTTAAAATTATGATTGTTCAGAAAGTCAGTTTAATGTAGATACTAAGGATATTGATGTTATGTAACATTTGAGCAAGTGCTAGAACCAAAACTCAAGAAATACAGTGACAGTCATGTACAGTGGCTCACACCTGTAATCCCAGCACTTTGGGAGGCCAAGGTGAGCGAATCACTTGAGCCCAGGAATTCGAGACCAGCCTAGGCAACATGGCGAAACCCCATCTTCACAAAATATACAAAAAAATTAGCCAGGCATGGAGATGCACAGCTGTAGTCCCAGCTACCCAGGAGGCTGAGGTGGGAGGATGATCTGAGCCCAGGAGGTCGAGGCTGCTGTGAGCCATGATCATGCTACCGTACTCCAGCCTGGGCAACAGAGTGAGACCCTATCTCAAAACAAACAAAGAAAGAAATACAATGACAGAAGTTCCTTAATTACTTATAACTTACCAGTATTTAAAACTCTCAGAGTATGACACTAAATGACTAATCCATAACTTATCACTATCTATTCCATAATATTCTTTTTTAAAAAACCACATTAATGGAATATTAAATTTTGCCTTGTTGAATTCAGTAGCACTTCCATATTGTAACTTTAGATAAAAGAAGTCAAATTCTGCCTTCACGAATGTCCATAGTCATGTTTAAAGCTGTATTTGCACAAAGCTGTGTTTTATTTAAACTGAAATGGAGCTTTCTATGGAAAGAACCAATGGTCTCCTCTTGCCTAAAGGAGTCAAGGATGGCAGCAACCTTGGGAGTACCTGAGGAACTTTCAGTTCATTGGTTTTAAAATATGGCCTTCAAATCGCATACATTTCAAAGGAAAAGAGGCACTGGAAGGAAGGGAGGAGGGAGACAGGGTAAGATAGAAAGAGACCGAGAAACACTGAGAAATTCTCTCCCCAAGAGGTAAAATTTATCCGAAGTTCCTTAGGCATGCTCTAAGGGGTGAAGTCAAAAAACTTTTATAGGATATTAATACTTGTCAGCCAGAGTATGTCAGAACATGTCAAACAGCAATAGAGTTAATCAGACAGTCTCACCTGGGTGGCTACAAGATAGATCAGCTCCCCAAGGGTTGGTAAAAGGCACTGTTTTAATTTACTGTTCCTGAAGTTTTCCCTAATTAATTCAGTTAAGAGAACAATTGCCTGCAAAGAGAAAAAAAGTAAATTATTTCAAGTGTATCTCTCAGTTCTTAAACCTGTATGTAAAAAGCAAGATACTCTGTAACAGTCACCATTTCTAAGAACTATTTTCCAAATTATTTTCAAAATATGGGCCTTATATTCCTGAAAATACAGTAACTCTCCCAGATGAAGCTTAGAAATATATCCAGTAAAATAAACACATATAGATAGTCCTTTTCAGTCTATAATTTTTTTATTTTATTTTACCCAGGCTGGAGTGCAGTGGCATAATCTTGGTTAACTACAACCTCCGCCTCCCAGGTTCAAGAGATTCTTGTGCCTCAACCTCCTGAGTAGCTGGTATTACAAGTGCATGCCACCAAGTCCAGCTAATTTTTGTATTCTTAGTAAAGACGGGGTTTTGCCATGTTGGCCAGGCTGATCTCAAACTCCTGGCCTCAAGTGATCCACCTCCACCTCCCAAAGTGCTGGGATTACAGGAATGAGCCAGTGCACCTGACTCACTTTTTAGTTTATGAAACACTTCCACTGTATTACTAATCCTGAGAGGCAATTAATTGTTGCACTATCTTTAAAGAGTAAACAGAGGCTGAGAGAGGTTCCGGCAACTGGCCCCAAGCCATCCAGTTCACTTGGACAGCCAGGATCTGAAAACGAATTTTACCATGCCAGGTCCCTGGTACGCTCCAGCACACTACAGTTTAAAAAGCTCTTATATTACATTAAACTTTTACATGATTCCTTAAAAAATCAGAGCCTGGGAATGTTATAGTAAAGCTGTAATATAATGTATGCTGAAACTCGGCAGCATGTTTTATCAGATCTAGTTAATTTCCTAGGAGTCATGCTAAGAAAATCACATACATTCATTGCCAGAGTTCATACACCAGAACACAGATTAATCAAATCATAGTGCAACCATGATAAGGATAGAACAGTTTCAGAATGACACATACAGAATGGTTCCACTCTGAGAAGGAAAAAAATGTATATAAAATAGTGTGGAAGCACTATTCTCAATGTGACTCAAAGTGTGGTGCACAGACAAGACTATTTCTTACCACTAACAAAGACATCAGTTTAAAAACTTCAAAGCAATTTGACAATTCCACAACATCCAAGCATGCAATCACTGGTCTCATTTTGCAAATAAGAGTATGAAAAAGTTGGAGATGCAGGTGGGAGAGCTGCACAGTAGGTATGCACTTGTTAATGTGGAATTTAACAGCCTTACTGAGGTATAACTTATACAAAATAAATGCATATCTTTAAAGTGTACAATTAGACACATTTGGCATATGTATATACCTGTGAAATCATCACTACAATCAAGATAACAAAAGCCCTCCAGTGTTTCCTCCATGTCCTTCTGTAATCCCTCTTTCCTACTTACTTCTTTCCTCTCCTCCCCAGAAAGCCATCAATTTACTTTGTCATTAGCATGTATTTTCTAAATTTTATGTAGATCATATACTATATTAGATCATACACTATATATTCTTTTTTGTCTGGCTTCTTTCAGCATAATGCATTTGAGATTCATCCATGTTGCTGTATGTATCAATAATTCTTTTTTTTTTTTTTTTTGAGATAGAGTCTCACTCTGTCACCCAGGCTGGAGTGCAGTGGCACGATCTCAGCTCACTGCAATCTCTGCCTCCTAGGCTCAAGAGATTCTCCTGCCTCAGCCTGAGTAGCTGGGATTAGAGGCACAGATGACCAGGTACAGCTGATTTTTGTATTTTTAGGAGATACTGGGTTTCACCATGTTGGCACAGGTAGTTTCGAACCCCTGACTTCAAGTGATCCACCTGCCTCAGCCTCCCAAAGTGCTGGGATTACAGGTATGAGCCACTGTGCCCAGCCAGTTCATTCCTTTTTATTGCTGAATGGTATTCCATTGTATGGATGTACCAAATGTGTAACTCTCGCCACTCACTGCCTTACACATAACGAATCATCTACACGAAGTGGGTGAGGAAATAAACGGAACTATGTGGCTTCACATCAGTCCTTGCAGCAGGTCACTTCTACATACAGGCTTCCTTTTCCTTTGATCTTTGCTGATCATCTACTATGTTGAATCATCTGAAATTGCCAGTGTTTAGCAATTTTTTACCTACAAAAACAGCAAATTGTCACAAGCACAGTACTGTAAAAGAGAAAGAAAATGATGAAAGAAGAAACCTTGAAATATCAGAAAGGAAGCAAGAACACAGTAGGCCAAAATATAGGTAAATACAATAGGCATTCCTACTGCTATTAAGTTTTCTAAATTATCTTTGGTCATTGAGCAAAAATTGTAAAAATGTATGATTTGGTTCTAAAGACATTTAGAGAATACATTCAAGAGAATTACATAAAAAAGAGAGAGGGTAAAGGGATGAAAAAAAGGGTAAGTTTTCTATACTTCACTTGAACTAGTAAAAACGGTGACACCAGTAGACTGTGTTATGTATGTAGGTATGTATATAATACACACAGCAATCACTAAAAAGAATCCATACAAAGAGATATACTTGAAAGCACTACAGCAAAAGTCCAAATGGAGTGGTAAAAAAAAAAAAAAAAAAATGTTCAGTAAACCACAGGAAGGTAATAAAAAGAAAATGGAAATGAAAAACACTGAGAACAAACAGAAAACAAAAATAAAATTACAGACTTCGGATCAAACACATCAATAATTACACTAAATGGAAGTCAATAAATCAAAAAAATCATACCAATCCTAAATGTGTATTGCTAAACAAAAGAGCTGCCAAATACGTGAAGCAAAAACTGATAGAACTGGAAAGATAAACAGACAAATCCACAATTACAGCTGTGAACTTCAACACCCCCTTCTCATGCACAGAAAGACAAATACTGCATCATCTTACTCATATGTGAAACCAAAAAAAGTGAAATTTATAGACGGGGAGAGTAGAGCCGTGGTTACCTGAGGCTGGGGGTGGGGTGGGGAACAGGGAGATGTTGATCAAAGGGTACAAAGCTTCAGTTAGACAGGAGGAACAGGTTTTCAAGATCTACTGCACAGCACAGTGACCGTAGTTCATAATTACACCTATTTCACAATTGCTAAAAGAGTAGATTTTACGGCCAGGCACAGTGGCTCATGCCTGTAATCCTAGCACTTTGAGAGTCCAAGGTGGGAGGATCACAAGGTCAGGAGTTCAAGACCAGCCTGACCAACATGGTGAAACCCCACCTCCACTAAAAATATACAAATTAGCCAGGCGTGGTGGCACGTGCCTGTAATCCTAGTTACTTAGGAAGCTGAGGCAAGAGAATCGCTTGAACTCAGGAGGCGGAGGTTGCAGTGAGCCAAGACTGCGCCACTGCTCTCCAGCCTGGGCGACAAAGCGAAACTCTGTCTCAAAAAAAAAAAAAAAGAAAAGAAAAGTAGATTTTTCATGTTCTCACTTTAAAAAATATGAAATATGTGAAGTAACAGATATCATTCCACAGTCCACAGTACACACATACATCAAAACATCACATTGTATTCAATATATACAATTATTTGCTAATGAAATTTTTTTATTTCTAAATTTAAAGAAATGATAAAACAACTATATAATGAGCAGACATCAGAAGAATAATAAAGGAATACTACAAACAGCTGTATATATATAAATTTCACCACATAGAAAATATGGACCAACTCCTCAAAAAATACAAACTATCACAACTCACCCAATATGAAACAGATAATTATTTGCAAATGACATGATTGCCAACATAGAAAGACCCAAGGAGTCTAAAGAAAAAACCTCCCTAGAACTAGTAAGTGAATTCAGCAAGGTCACAGGATACAAAATTAACATTCAAAAAACAACCGTACTTTCATATATTAGCAATAAACACATGGAAACTGAAATTTAAAACACCATTTACAATCCCCCCCCCCCAAAAAACAATACTCAGGTATAAATCTAGCAAAACAGGTACAGGATTTGTAAGCTGAAAGTTCACAATGCTATTTAAAGAAATCAAAGAACACCTAAATAAATGGAATAATAGACTATGTTCATAGATAGGAAGACTCAACATAGTGGAAAATGTCAATTCTCCCCATATTAATGGACAGATCTAATCAAATGCCTATCAAAATCCTGAAACAATTCTTTATAGATATCAAAATTATTCTAACATTTATATGGAAAGGCAAAAGAATTAGAACAGCTAAAACAATTTTGAAAAAGGAAGAAAACGTGGGCCAGGCATAGTGACTCAGGCCTGTAATACCAACACATTGGGAGGCCAATACGGGAGGATGGCTTGAGCTCAGGTGTTTGAGACCAACCTGGGAAACAAAGTGAGACCTTGTCTCTACAAAAATAATTTAAAAAAAGAATTAGCCAGGCATGGTGGTACATGCTTAGAGTCCTAGCTACTCAAGAGACTAAGGTGGGGGGACTCCTTGAGCCCTGAAGTTCAAGGTTGCAGTGAGCTATGATCAAGCCACTGCACTCCAGCCTGGGCAACCGAGTGAAACCCCCATCTAAAAAGGGAAAAAAAAATGGCTGCAATTATTCTACCTGGTTTCAAGACTTATATAGCTACTACAGTAATGAAGACTGTTTGGCATTGATATAGTTTGGAATTGATACAGTTTGGATATTCATCCCCTCCAATTCTCATGTGTAAATCTGATCCCCAGTGTTGGATGTGGGGCCTTGTGGGAGGTGTTTGTAGGATGGGGAAGATCCCTCATGAACGACTTAATGCCATTCCTGTGGGATTGAGTTCTCACTCTTAGTTCTCAGGAGATCTGGCTGTTAAAAAGAATCTGGCACCTCCCTCCTCTCTCTTTCATTCTCTCCCACCATGTGATGTCTATTCCCTTTCACCTTCTGCCATGAGTGGAAGCAGCCACCATGCTTCTATAGCCTGCACAATTGTGAGCCAAATAAATCTCTTTTCTTTATAAATTACCCTGCCTCAGGTGTTCCTTTATAACAAAGCAAAACAGGCTAACACAGGCATTACTGGTGGGGTAGGCACATAGATCAATGGAACCAAACAGAATTCAGAAATAGCTCCACACAAGAATAGCCAAGTGATTTTTGACAAAGGTGCAAAGGCAGTCCAATGGAGAAAAGTCAACTTTTTCAATAAACAGTGCTGAAGCAACCAGGCATCCATAAGAAAGCAAAAAATGAACCTTGACCTAAATGTGGCACTTGACTCAAAAAATTAACTCAAAATGGATCATAGTCTTAAATTTAAAACATAAAACTATAAAGCTTCCAGAAGAAAATACAGGATAATGTCTTCAGGTTCTAGTACTAGGTTAAAAAGTACACTTGACACCAAAAGCACAGAGACATTGTACCAAAGAGGATATGCAGCCACCAAATAAGCACATAAAAAGATGTTCAACATCGTTGGCAATTAGGGAAATATAAATTAAAACCAAAATAAGATATCACTACACATTCATCAGAATGGTAAAAATAAAAAATAGTGACACCACCAAAAGCTGCCCAGGATGATGAGAAACAGAATCACTTATACATTGCCAGTGAGAATGTAAAATAGTACAGTCACTCGGGAAACTCTGGCAGTTTTTCTAAAAAAAAAAAAAACAGCACCTAATATGCAACTACCACAGGACCCAGCAACTGCACTCCTGAGCATTTATCCAAGAGAAAGGAAGGCTTTTGTCCACACAAACATCTGTAAATGGATGTTTATAGTAGTTTTATTTGTAATTGTCAAAACTGGAAATGACCCAGGTATCTTTCAATAGGTAAGTGGTTAAACAAACTGTGATTCAACCATACCACAGAATACTTCACAGCAATAAAAATGAACAAACAACTGATACATCCAACAACCTAGAGGAATCTCCAGAAAATTATGCCAAATGAAAAAAGCCAACCGCCAACCACAAAAGGTTACAAACCATATGACTATTTATACAACATTCTCAAAATGACAAAAATATATAAATGGAAAACAGATTGGCTTCGGGGGTGGAGGGCAGCACATGCAGTAGGGTAAGAAGATAGGGTCATAAAAAGGGAATATGGGGGGTCCTTCCAGTAATGAAACTCTTATTTTCCTTAACTGTTTCAATGTCAATATTCTGGTTGTAATATTGTACTACACTTTTTTAAGACATTACCATTGAGGAAAACTGGATGAAGTATACACAGGATCTATTATTTCCTACAGAGAGAAATTATTATTATTCTGTATTATTTCTTATATAGTTTTGATATTTGTCCCCTAAAAATCTCAAGTTGAAATTTGATCCCCAATGTTGGATCACAACTGGGCATGAATCCACAATTATCTCAAAATAAAAAGTTTAATTTAAAGAACTATCAATCTCATATTAAATTCAAAACCCAGATCTGGCTTTCTGCTTTACAAAGTTAGTGGCAGGGATTTACAGCATTTCTCCATTTTATAATCCACTGGTATTTTGTGTCAGCAAGCGTCATTGGAAATTTAAAACATTTTAATGCTACAGTCCCTTAAAGTGATAAAACTGTCTGGACTGCCTCCAGCATAATAGAAATTGCTTTGGAACTCAGTGTCTTGTAAATAGACACACATCACATAATTTATTCCAGTAATGCCACAGCAACCTCACATCTCACTTGCAAAAAGTTAACTTTGGATAGCATTAAAAAGTACTCAACAGATAATGGTTCTCCTCAAGGTTATTTGTACAGATTTTTCATTTGTTGCATTAAAATTTAAAGAAATAATAATAAAAAGTAAAATATAAGAATAAGGAACAAATATGATACAAAAATAACAAATACCAAGGGTAAAAAATGTATCTGTTGACCTAGGTACAATGGCAGTTGAAAATGCCAATACTAAATGAATAAGGTAAAATAGATTTAGTTCTTCAAACTCAGAAGTCCAAGAAATATGTGTATATTATTATTATGTATGTTTTCCTCTAGTCTTTAAAAATCCTCCTGGCCTTCTAACATTAAAATTACTGTTAAAAAGCCTAACATTGAGGCCAGGTGTGGTGGCTCACACCTGTAATCCCAACACTCTGGGAGGCCGAGGCAGGCAGATGGCCTGAAGTCAGGAGTTCAAAAGCAGCCTGGCCCACCTGGTGAGATCTTGTCTCCACCAAAAATACAAAAATTACCCAGGCATGGTGGCACACACCTGTAGTCCCAGCTACTCGAGAGGCTGAGACCAGAGGATCACTTGAACCTGTGAGGAAGACGCTGCAGCAAGCCAAGATCATGCCACTGCACTCCAGCCTGAGCAACAGAGCAAGACTCCGTCTCAAAAAAAAAAAAAAAAAAAAAATTTACCATTGAAACTAAAAGATAAAAATAGGATATTCAAGTATCATGCTATTATTGTGTGAAATTTTTGAAAATCATACAAGAAGGAAAATGAGTTTTTTGGTCTTATTTCTAATACCATTATGCTTTGAGGCATATCTATACCATCACTGGTTCTATTAACCTAACGGAAACTATTCTTGGGCAGCCACAGGCATGATTGGGTGGCTGAATACTGCAAATAGTAATTTAAGACTGTGCTGCCATTTTCCAAACTACTTCTTTGAAATCAAAACCTATTTTATAACAAATATGACTGGCAGGAGCCAGGCCTTTTTGGCTTTGTCTGAAGTCATCTGACAGATATGAAAAGGACAAATGTGCTTCAATCTCATATGCCCTAGACTGCATCTCTTAAGTCAAAGACAGGAAGATGATGAATTAGAAAGCTAATTCTAATAAATGTGGAAGTTCTGCAGTTATAAAACTAATATTCTGACACTTGCAAAGACATATTTGCTTGCTTTTGACTCTCAAAATATAGTTGTTAAACTTCCCTGTTAGTGGATATACATTTAACAGCTACAAAAAGAAACTGAATTAAGCTCCAGATTCAGAATATATCAGGCATTTCCTATTATGGTCAGTGTTTTACTAGGCCAAGGAGACATTTTAAAACCCTACTTAACTACTACCAATGGGAGATACAGTAGTAATTACACCAACACCACAATTTTTAAAATAATTCAGTATTCTTCCCTAACCTCTGAAATAAGAGGCATTCCACAATTCCAAATGAAGAGGGAATTCTATTTGATACCACTTTGCCCTTTCTTCTAAGTGGTTTCTTAGTACACTACTTTCAATGTCCAAAACATAGCTAGGGCACATAAAATAAGAACACTGTAAACCTCATAATCCCCACTCCTTTTTTAATCCATGTTCTATTTTATTTCTATTAAATCTTAGAATCCTTTGGATGCTGTATATTTTATTAAGCCTTGGCAAGAAAAATCACATCTGTCAGCTTGAAACTTCAAACTCTCGGTTTCACAAGTGTTGGTTAAAAAAGAAAATGGACATACTGAACAGATAAGGAAAGGCCGATAATGCCAGGGGAGACAGATAATGAAACTGAAGAGAATAAAATTCTTTCTGTAATTAATAACTCTGAAAATGTCCTTGCAAGGTTGTCTATAAGATCTCTTTGGTGACATCTGGACCAAAATCAAAATTTTAACATTATCGCTAATTCTCTGCATGATAATTGGCTAAATGCATTCAAACTGGCATATCTAATTGGCATCTAATTCCTAAAGCTAAATCAAGGAGAAGCAAGGACTGCTATCTTGTCACTTCCCTGTTGAGGCCTAAATGTAAACAAACAACCTATAACTGGTAGATTCCTTCTCTTAAAGATAATGAACTGTCAGGAAAAGCAAGAAAAATGCATAAGTAGATTTCTCATACAGTCTTTCACAGTCATTTAAAAAGTTTGGAGATACTAGGTACACAAACTTTATATATTTCCTGGATTTTTTAAATTAGACATCAACAAATGTCAACTACAAAAGAAATCTGCCATTTTTTGGTCACCAGTCATCCAGTCCCTCTTCCTAACACCCCTCAACTTCCTTCTGAGGAAGTACCTTTCCTGCACTGTGCCTGGTCTGTAGCACAGCAAATCAGGCATTTTGCCCTTCAAATACAAAACCTGAAAGGGTCCCTGGCTCTCTTCAGAAACCCCTTTCGTCCTACAGTCTGGTACAGTCAAGGGCAGAACCACAGCCTACGTTTCAGCCAGCAAGGCTCTTGCTCAGGAATCTGAACCTGGAATGGAGTGACACAGAGTGAAGGAACAGCTGAAAAGTTCACTTTTTCCTTCTAGCGGTATCCCCAAACAGGACTCCAAGGGAGTCCAGGTCCAGAAACCCTCGGGAGCTGCCAGGTCTAGCTGCCAGGAATAGCTGACGATTCCAATCTTCTCTTGGAGCCTTTGACCTTGCTCATTTTCTTCTAATAAATACCCTTTATGCCTAAGTTAGGCAGAATCAACCTTAAAAAGTAATAGATAGTGATGTCCAGTTTCCTGCCCTTCCTGGACACAAAAACATGTCCTAGCCCCCTTAGAGTCAGGTAGGGCCATGTGACTAGCTCTAGCCAATTAACTGAAAGTGGAAATGATGTATGTATTCCTATGTGCAATTTTCCATACTCTCTTCCTCTGTCTCTGGAAACTGTTAAGGCACTATGCTGCATAGAAGTGCCACATAAGATGAAAGCAGCCTGGAGTACTGAGGTGAGCTGCCCACAAGAGCCAGCTAGGCCTGCAGCAACCCTCTGAGATTTTGATGGTTTTTGTTACCATAACATAAGCTAGCCTATCCTGACTGATCATTCAATGCAAAAACATCACTCTAGCTAGAGGCAGTCATGAAGGAGTTCTACTACTTTAAAAGAATTGTTAATAAAACAGTAAACTATTGCATCTACATCTTAAGGTAGAGGAGCATTTGTATAGCAGCTAAGATCTGTACCAACATTTATGTCATGGATCTGACACCAGGGTTGCAAAGCACCAATCACCAGAAAAGCAGTACATGAACCATAGACGTATACAACATTCTGGAAAAGGCAACACCATGAAGACGGTAAAAAGGTCAATGACTGCCAGGGGTTAGGGGAAAGGAAAAATAAAAAATAGGCAGAGCACAGGGGATTTGTAGGATAGTGAAAATACTCTGTATTATACTATAATGGTAGATACATGTTTTCATACCTTCTTCTCAACCCAAAGAAATGTATAACACCAAGAGCAAAGCACAATGTAAACTATAGACTTTGGGTGACAATAATGTGTCAATGTAGGTTTACTGACTAGAACAAATGCACCACTTTGGTGCAGGATATTAATAGGAGAGGCTGTACATGTGTGAGGGCAGGGGTATATGAGATGTCTTTGTGCCTTTCTCTCAATTTTGATGTAAACCTAAAACTACTGTTTTAAAAAATTGTTTTCATTTTAAAAAGTATACTGATCAATCTGCCATGCAGACTAAGTCAAGAAATTGGGTATCAAATTGCAAAAAATCTGTAATAAATCTATAGTTCAAAAGCAGATTTCTCAAATAAAATTACTTTTTCTATTTCTGGTGAATAGCAGACAAAATCTTCTGAATATTACTCCCATTGAAAGAAACAAAATATGCTAGATAAAATATCTTTATAAAATGCATACCTAAATTTGCAAGAAATTAAGAAAACCTCAAAGACCAAAAATACACAAAAAAGAAGAAAACTGACAGAAAAGGGGAAACAGAGAGAAAACAGGACAACAGAGAGATAGAGAACCACAGGGAACAAATAGAGGCAACAGAGAATCAGGATACTTTAACCCCGGGTGGGGGTGGGGGGAGATATGCTAAACTCTTGGTGATCTTGAAATGACCTTCTGAAATGGAACAAGAAACAACCCTCAGCTCCTGCCCATAGTGTAGTATCAAATAGGAGACCATTAATATTAAATTGGTACCTCAAGGATACATGAATAAGAAATGAACCAGCCTGCAAGAGAGGCTGGCAAGAAATGTTGAGACCTTGATACTAAACGAAACAGTGGTGAAAAAAATCTCCCCTGAGAATCAAACCAAATCTCAAAAGCAGGTGGGCAGCTCACATTCACAATGCCTCACCTGGGAGACCAGAGATTCAAATACCTGGGAGTCTGCTAGGCTGGACAACTGAAACATGGCCTCTAATTAATGAAGTCAGAATGCTACAATTTCCCCAGCATACTCTAGAGCAGTGGTTCTCAAATTTTAGTGTGCATCAGAATCACTGAAGAGTCTGTAAAAACATAGATCGCAAAACCCCTTCCTCAGAGTTTCTCATTTAGCAGATTTGGGGTAAGATCTGAGAATTTGCATTTCTAACAGGTTGCCAAGTAATGCTCATGCTGCTGGTCTAGGAGCATACTTTAAGAACCACTACTGTGGTACTCAATATTGCGTACACATTAGCATCACCCTTGTAGCTTTAAAGACTACAGACACTTCCATCCACCCCCAGAGATACGGATTACAGCCTGGGCATAAGAACTTATTTAAATGTTAAAATAGAGAGCATAAGACTGACAGAACAGACTCCTCCTGGCAATAAGATGCTAAATTATAAACAAGACCTAAGACCTAGGCAAGGGTTAGATCACGCACCTTACACTTAAAGAATAAAAACTATGTTCTAACTGCCACAGGGTTTTTTGTTTTTCTCTAGCAGCTAAATAAGCACTGGCCTCAAGACAAGCACACTGAAACAACTGCAGCCCACTGACAGCCAGATGTTGACTAACTGACAACCTCCCCTATTCACAAGCCAAAATAACAGTTTTGATTGGATGAGAGACTGATTTCAGTAACTTTCTCCTGTTAAGAGGTCACCAACCACGGACTAGTTCTGGCTGGTTTACAGAGGCTGTGTACTGAGTGCCTTCCCGTCTTCTGCTTCACCTAGGGCCTAATTGTTATGCACTTAAATGTTAAGTCTCCACCCCAAAGTGAACATGAACTGCATGTAACATGCATGTTTACTTTCTACACATGTGTGTGACCCCTTTCATGAATGTTCACAGCTTCTCCTATAACCATTAAACATGTATACTTAGCCAACTTATTTGGCATAAATTTCTATTCCATTCTTCCCTCCCTCGAAGTGCCTGCTTTCAGTTTCTGCCAGAAGCCACACTTTCCAGCCTGTCAGGAGAGCCAACCTGCAGGCTGCAACCCCTTATAAGAAATCAAGCTTTCCTCTTCAAATTTAGGGGCCTCAGGATTCTTCAGTTAACACTAACATGCTGTCAAGGTTAAGAACCACTGCCGAAGAGGACAGAATCTAAAAGCTCTGGAAATTGGAAACGCTGGAATGACTCAACAAAGTACAGCCTGCTCAGCCACCCCTTAAACCATCCCTCTTACATGACCCTGGGAGACCGTCTTAGTGAAGGGGGCACCAGCATCTTTGAAGAGCTCTAAGGTAGCTACCCTTTATAGGCCAGAGATGACAGTGAGAAATTCTAACAGTGGAATCTGGTTCTCTGATCACAGTGGAAACCATGAGATTTGGGATTAGTAAAGGCCAGTAGCAGCCCTTACCTGCAGATTAGGTGGGCACAACTGCCACAGCGAGTCAAAGGGCAATGTGGTGACCAGAATATCTGACCCACAAGAATCAATGGTAAACTGACCATCACGTCTGTCTCCTATGTTGATACTTGACATTTAATAAGAAAATTTCTAGATTTACTGAGCAGAAACCTAACTCAAGTCCCATAAAGAATTCACAGCTTCTTACCCAGATCCCAGATTTAACCAAAAGAAAAGAAAAAAAAAACTATCGGGATCACTAGAGATAACGGTCCATACATCATCTCAGAGATGCATCAGAATCAGCCTCTGAATTCCCCCTTTTAATCTACCCACCAAGCAACTGCATGGCAGTGGCTAAAAGAGGAAGGTGCAAAAAAAAGACCGGCAGTGAGCAGAGGCCTCCCCATTCTGAAACCTACCTATGATGATAACAGTAATAGTGCTCTGTGTCTTCTTACCAATATAGGGTAGCTTAACCACGACTCTTAGCAGCTATACTGGAAAGAGAAGTATACCCTTTTTCTAATCTCACAGCTGCCTTCTGGAAACCACACACAAAACCTGATGAATATGGAGGGAGAAACCATTCCAGGCAGAGAAAACCGAGCCAGAGGCATAAAATCCAGGTACTGCCACACTGTTGTGACAGGTCCCCATTTCTGTATCTAATGTAAGCATCTACTGCAGTGTGGATGATACATACATTTATCAAGGGTTATATGACACACATTTTGAAACAGAACCACAACTATGCCTCCTATATGAATGTTTTCTTAAGAAGCCAAGTTATACTGTCCTGTAATTAAAATTGGGTCTTTTAGATGCTATAATAATTTAAAAGTTATGGCATAAAGAACTCCAATATTACAATTTTGAACTTGCTAAATATAACTAGTATTATTTACTTGTTACTATACTATTAAAAGTCATATCTTCAACACTCCTCAAATAGTAGAAATACAAAGGAAGCTCACTTTAAATTGCATTTTTCTGCTTCAGGGATCAGCTCTGATTAGTTGTGTTTTATGCAGTTCTTTCCATCTCCAATTCTGTTTCCATATTTCTTTCATCTAATAGAAAATTAAATGTGATACTTTGCTAGGTTCCCAAGGATTACTAACTTACACTACATTCGAATATGTTAGTCTCACAACTGCAGCCCTAAAAAATACAGCAAAGGTACATTCATAGCCCAGGTAAAGCGAGCACCAAAATTAGTCATAGCAGCAAACACAGAAGCTAAAAATTGTTCTATGAGATGTCAGATAAGAAATTAAATGAATTCCATCATTTTAAGAAATTAGCATGTCTTTTAAGAATTCTTTGATGTGAGATGTTTAATTTGTATGCAAAAGTGATTCAAATATGGCAATTCCCCAAATGACATGTACTTCAGCATCACAGCTTAATATAAGAAACAAATCCAGAATGTTTCACTTCATTCTACACAAAAATGTGATTATTATTCAACTCTTGCTTTATTATTTTCAGCAAATTTGCCTCCCCTACTGTCCAAAAAGCAACAAAAAAAGAAGTCTATTTAGCTGTGAGATACAAGGGTAAATTCACCGAAATTAACAATGTGGAGGATTTAAATGACATGTCTAAGCTCGGGGCTACAAAGAAGCAAGAAATAATCACATACTGTGTCTGATGTAAAATATGGCATCCTATGGCCCCTCCAAATATACAGTGTACAAAACAACTGAGAAAACTACACCAAAGCAGGAATGGGATACAAAGCACTCCATGAGGACACATTAATAAAAAAAAAATAAACAAATACATAAGCTCAACTTCAGCTTCAAATCCAACAGGATAGTTTTTCCAGAAAAGTATCTAAGAGTTCAAGACCAGCCTCAGCAACATGGTGAAACCCCATTTCTACAAAAAATACAAAAATTAGCCAGGTGTGGTGGCGCACCCCTGGGATCCCAGCTACTTGGGAGGGCTGTGGTGGGTAGACTGTTTGAGCCCTGGAGGCAGAAGTTGCAGTGAGCCCAGACTGCACAACTGCACCCCAGCCTGGGTGACACAGTGAGACCCTGTATAAAAACAAAACAAAACAAGACTAAGCCAATTAGTCTTCTAATTGCTCTTCTTCACTTCTCACAGCTTTTCTTCCTTTCGTTTCCTATTAGACTGGATAAACTAGGTCCTGGGGTAAAAGATTCCAAAACACAGGGCTTTGTGCAAGACGGTTTGGAAGTGGCCACTCTCTCCCTCCAAAGAGATCCAACCCCTCTCCTGACTGAAACTCAGCTATTTTCTGGAAAACAGCATAAACTAGGCTGACTAACTTCTTTTACCACGAACTCTCCAGCACAAACCTGGTTTCTGTAGAGCCCTATTCTCTTTCCCTAGAGGGCCAGCTTTCCCCTTCTCTGAGATGATGCTTCATATCTCCTCCTCTACTCCAATCCCTTGGGTACTCATTATTCTCTTTCTAATGAATGATCTTTCCAATGTATTGCTGAATTCAGTTTGCTAGTATTTTGTTGAGGATTTCTGCATCAATATTCATCAGAGATACTAACCCGTGGTTTTCTTTTCTTAATACGTCTTTGTCAGATTTTGGTATAAGGTAATACTGGCCTCGTAGAGTAATTCTGGAAGTATTCTCTCCTAGTCTTATTTTATTTATTTATTTATTTACTTACTTACTTACTTACGTATTTTGAGTAGTTTGAGTAGGATTGGTATTAGTTGGTTCTGCTTTAAATGTCTGGTAGAATTCAGCAGTGAAGCCATCAGGTCCCTGGCTTTTCTTTACTGGGAGACTATTTATTATGATTTTGATCTCGTTGTTTGTTATTAGTCTGTTGAGATTTTGGATTTCTTCATGGTTCAGTCTTGGTAGATTGTATGTATCTAGGAATTTGTCCACTTCTTTTAGATTTTCCAATTTATTGGCATATAGTTGGCATAGTAGCCACTAATGACCCTTTAAATTTCTGCAGTATTAGTTGTAATGTGTCCTTTTTCATTCCTGACTTTATTTATTTGGATCTTCTTTTTTTATTAGTCTGACTAAAGGTTTGTCATTTTGTTTTAACTCTTCGGAAAAACTACTTTTTGTTTCATTGATCTTTCATATTGTTTCTCCATTTCAATTTCATTTATTTCTGCTCTGATCTTTATTATTTCTTTTCTTCTAATTTTAGATTTGGGTTTCCCTTGCTTTTCTAATTCTTTAAGATGTATTATTAGATTGTTCATTTGAAGTTTTTCCTCTTTTTGACATAGGCGCTTATAGCTATAAAATTACCTCTGAGTACTGCTTTTACTGTATCCCATAGGGTTTTTTTTGTTTTGCTTTGTTTTTGGCAGAATCTCACTTTGTTGCCCAGGCCAGAGTACAGTGGAGCGATCTCGGCTTACTGCAAGCCTCCACCACCCAGGTTCAAGAAATTCTTGTGCCTCAGTCTCCCAGGGAGCTGGAATTATAGGCACCTGCCACCATGCCTGGCTACTTTTTGTATTTTTAATAGGGACGGGGTTTCACCATGTTGGCCAGGCTGGTCTCGAACTCCTGACCTCAAGTGATTCGCCTGCCTCGGCCTCCCAGAGTGCTGGGATTACAGGCATGAGGCACCATGCCCAGCCTCCCAAAGGTTTTGGTAGATTGTATTTACATTATCATTTGTTTCCAGAAATTTTTCAATTTTTTTTTTTTTTTAAACCAGGCTGGAGTGCAGTGGCATGACCTCAGCTCACTGCAAGCTCCACCTCTTGGACTCAAGTGATCCTCCTACCTCAGCCTCCCAAGTAATGGGGACTACAGGCACATGCCACCACGCTTGGCTAATTTTTATTTTGTTTTTGTTTTTGTTTTGTTTTGTTTTTGTAGAGACAAGGTTTCACTATGCTGCCTAGGATGGTCTGGAACTCCTGGCCTCATGTGATCTGCCTACCTCGGTCTCCCAAAGTGTCGGGATTATAGGCATGAGCCACAGTTCCTGGCCCAAATTCCTTTTTTCTTCCCCCCATAGAAAGCAGAAAAATAATTTATTCCAAAAGATAGCAGAAATACTAAATTTATCCTGAAAATACAGTAAGGTGTAATTCTGTTGAGATAGCTCTTCTCTCTGAAAATGCTTTCCTACTGACTGCCCCACTGGAGTCTTATTTGTCTTGCAGCAGTTTCACATTGATTCTCATGTGAGAAGGCAGGAGTCATCTTCAAGTGCCAGATTCCAAGGAGAGAGTAACGTATCTCTCAGAAGAAGAGCATCTTGTATCTCAGAAGAGTACACAATCATTTTGTGGAGTCAGCACAGTTCAGTTTAAGTAGGCACATAATTCATTAAAGTGTAAAAAAGTGAAGGAAAAAACCACTACATTGTAGAATAAGACATTTAAATATGGTGCTAATGTTTGAGGCAACTGATGGCCAAAATGGGCAAGTCAAGAAAGGTAGTCTGGTTTGGAGGTGATTTTGCATCTAGAAGGCATTCTCTCCTCGTGACCTCAAAGACTGAGCACTGTAGAGCACATCTTCTTCCTCAAGGCCAATGATGCTTCAGATACCAGATGGCTTCATTTTTTAACTGTAGTCCAAAGAGAGGGTTGAGCTGGGCCAGAACTGAAATCAGCCAAAAGAGACAGCAGAAAACCGGACAGGTCACCAATATGGTAATGATAACTCCCCAGTAAGGACCCGTAGGGATAAACCAAGGCACCAAGAAGCCAACGAAGCCCCAGAACACACTCATCACAGTGAGAGGCACCATGAGGCCATGATACGCCATGGTCACTGCCTGAGCTGCCAGCCTCTGCCCTGCCACCTCACTTCCCAAATTCCTTCTTCTTTGTTTTGTTTTGTTTGTTTTTTGAGATGGAGTCTCACTCTTTCACCCAGGCTGGAGTGCAGTGGCGCAATCTCAGCTCACTGCAACCTCTGACTCCCAGGTTCAAGCAATTCTCCTGCCTCGGCCTCCTGAGTAGCTAGGATTACAGGCACACGCCACCATGCCTGGCTAATTTTTGTCTGTTTGTTTGTTTTTTAGTAGAGACAGGATTTCACCATGTCGGTCAGACTGCTCTCGAACTCCTGACCTCGTGATCCACCCACCTCGGCATCCCAAAGTGCTAGGATTACGGGCGTGAGCCACCATGCCTGGCCCCCAAATTCCTTTGTAATTTCTTCATTGATCCACTATTCAGGAGCACATTGTTTACTTTCCATGTATTTACAAAGTTTCCAAAATTCTTATTAATTTCTAGTTTTACTCCATAGTGGTCAGAAAAGAGGCTTGATATTATTTCAATTTTTTTAACGTTTTAAGACTTGTTTTGTGACCTAAAATGTGTTCTAACCTTGAGAATAATTCATGTCTGAGAAAAAGAATGTGTATTCTGCAGCTCTTGGACAAAATGTTCTGTAAATATTAGATCCTTTTTGTCTATAATGCAGATTAAGTCTGATGCTTCTTTGTTGATTTTCTGTCTGGGAGATCTGTCCAATGCTGAAAATGGCTTTTGAAGTCTCCAGCCATTATTGTATCACGGCCTCTCTCTTTAGCTCTAATAATATTCCCTTTATATATCTAGGTGCTCCAGTGTTGGGTACATACATATTTTACATTGTTATATCACCTTGCTGAACTGACCCCTTTATCATTATGTAGTGACCTTCTTTGGCTCTTCTTGCAGATTCTGTCTTGAAATCTATTTTATCTAATGTAAATATAACTACTCCCGCTCTTTTTTGGTTTCCACTGGCATGGAATATTTTTTTCCTTCCCTTTATTTTCAGCCTGTGTTGTGTCTATATAGGTTAAGTGTGTTTCTTATAGGCAACAATCAATGGGTCTTGTTTTTTCATCCAGCCAGTCTCTGTCTTTTGATGGGAGAGTTTAGTCCATTTACATCCAATGTTATTGTTGATAAGTAAGGACTTACTCCTGCCATTTTGTTATTTGTTTTCTGGTTGTTTTGTGATCTTCTTTTCCTTCTTTCTTTCCCATTATTTTAACCTGATAACTTCACACTATTTACAAAAACCAACAAAGAAAAAGAAAACTAATAAAAACTCTATGCCTTAATTTCATGCCCCTGCTTTTAAACGTTTTGCTGTTCTATTTATATCTTATTTTATTGACCATCTTGAAAAATTGATGTAATTATTACTTTTGATTGGCTCATATTTTAGTCTTTCTACTTATGGTAGAAGTAGTTTACACACCACAATTACAGTGTTACAATATTCTGTGTTTTTCTGTGTACTTACAATTACCAGTGAGATTTCTAACTTTAGATGATTATTTCTCATTACTGTACTTTTCTTTCTGACTGAAGTATTCCCTTTAGCATTTCTTGTAGGACAGGTCTGGTATTAATGAAATCCCTCAGGTTTTGTTTGTCTGGGCAAGTCTTTATTTCTCCATCACATTTTAAGGATATTTTCACCAGATATACTCTTCTAGAATAAAAGTTATTTTCCTTCAGTACTTTAAATATGACATGCCACTCTCTCCTGGCCTTTAAGGTTTACACTGAAAAGTGTGCTGCCAGATGTACTGGAGCTCCATTTTATGTTACTTCTTTCTTTTCTCTTGCTGCTTGTAGGATCCTTTCTCTATCCTTGACCTTTGGGAGTTTGATTATTAAATGCTTTGAGGTTGTCTTCTTTGGGTTAAATCTCCTTGGTGTTCTATAACCTTCTCGTACTTGGATACTGACATCTTTCTCTAGGTTCGGGAAATTCTCTGTTTTTATCCTTTTGAATAAACTTTTTACCTCTATCTTTCTCTACCTCCTCTTTAAGGCCAATAATGTTTAGACTTTCTCTTTTGAGGCTATTTTCTAGATCTTGTAGGCATGCTTCTTGTTTTTCCTTTTTTGCGACAGGGTCTCAGTCTGTCACCCAGGCTGGAATGCAGTAGCATGATCTCAACTCACTGCAACCTCCACCTCCAGGGCTCAAGCAATCCTCCCACCTCAGCTTCCAGAAGAGCTAAGACCACAGGCTCACACCATCAGACCCAGCTAATTATTGTATTTTTTGTAGAGACAGGATTTCACCATGTTGCCCAGGCTGGTCTCAAACTCCTGAGCTCAAGCAGTCCAGTCTCAGCCTCCCTAAGGGCTGGGATTCCAAGTATGATACTGCGCCCAGCCTGTGTATTTTCAATTAGCCAGTCTTTAACCTCACTAATTCTTTCTTCTGCTTAATAAATTCTGCTATTAAAAGACTCTGATATATTTTTCAGGGTGCCAACTGTATTTTTCAGCTTCAGAATTTCTGCTTGATTCTTTTTAATTATTTCAATCTCTTTGTTAAATTCATCTGATAGAATTCTAAATTCCTTCTCTGTGTTATCTTGAATTTCTCTGAGTTTCCTCAACATAGCTATTTTGAATTCTCTCTCTGAAAGGTCACATATCTCTGTTTCTCCATGATTGGTCCCTCATGCCTTATTTATAAAGTTCATTGGTGAGGTCATGTTTTCCTGGATGGTGTTGATAGCAGATATTCTTCAGTGTCTAGGCATTGGAGATTTAGGTATTTATTATAGTCTTCACTGTTTCAGCTTATTTGTAGTCATCCTTCTTGGGAAGGCTTTTCAGATATTTGAAAGGACTTGGGTGTTGTGATCTAAGCTGTATCTGCTTTGGGGGCACCCCATGCCCAACAACACTGTGGTTCTTGCAGACTCATACATGTACGGCCTTGATGGTCTTAGATAAGATTTGGAAGAATTCTCTAGATCACCAGGCATACACTCTTATTCCCTTCCCTTACTTTCTCCCAAACATACAGAGTCAGTCTCTCTGTCTCTCTCTTTCTCCCCCGCTCCCTCTCCCCCTTCCCCCACCTTTCTCTCTCTCTCTCTGTTCTGAGCCACCTAAAGACCTAAAGCTTGGGGTGGAGTGACACAAGCATCCCTGTAGCCATCACCACTGTGACAGCACTGGGTCAGACCTGAACCCAGAGAAGTGCTAGGTCTTACCCAAGGCCTGCTATAACCACTCCCTAGCTACTGCTTATGTTCATTCAAGGCCCTGGGGCTGTACAATCAGATATGGCAAAGCCAGCCAGGCCTGTCCTTCCCTTCAGGGCAGCAAGGTCCCCCAAGTCCCAGGTGGGTCCAGAAGTGCCATCCAGGAGTCAGGGACTAGAGTCAAAAACCTTAGAAGTCTACCTGGTGTGCATACTGCAGCTGAACTGGTACTGAAACTACACAAAGCAGTCCTTCCCTTCCTCCTTCCCCTTTCCAAAGGGAGAGGATCCTCACCGGTAGCCACCACCAGGTGATGAGGAGTACTGCCAGACTACCACTGATGTTCCTTTGAGGCCCAAGATCTCTTAAGTCAGCTTATCATAAATGTTGCCTGACCTGGGCCTCACCCTTCAGGACAGTGGGCTCCCCCTCTGGCCCAGGAGGTCCAGAAATGCCATCCAAGAGTCAAGTCCTGAAATCGGGGATCCCAAGAGCCCTTTTGGTGCTCTACCCTCTTTGGTCATGCTGGTACCTAAGGTGCAAGACAAAGTCCCCTTTACTTTTCCCTCTGCTTTTCTCAAGCAGGAAGAGTTGTTCCCCATACACCACAACTGGTCACGTGGTAAGTCTCACCTGAAGCCAGCAAATCTTAGAGACTCACCAAGGCCCTCAAAATGTAATATGGGGATATCACTGCTGGTTATTCAGGGCCCAAAGGCTCTTCAGTTCACAGGTAATGAATGCTGACAGGACTGGGTCCTTTCCCTCAAGGCAACAGGTTCCCTTCCAGCCCAGGTTGTTCTAAAAATACCATCTCGGAGCCAGGGCCTGAAACAGGGGCCTCATGACTTTAACTGGTGCCCTATCTTGCTGTGGCTGGGCTGGTATCCTAGGTGCAAGACAAGGTCCTCCCAGCTCTTCCCTCTTGTCTCAAGCAGGAAGGGTCTTTTTTGGAGCCGCAAGCTGTGCAGCCTGGGGTTGGGGGAGGAATGAAGCCAGCACACCCCAGCTGCCCCAGCTGGCATCTCAGTATGTCTCATGTCCCCTCAGTCCACTGTCTCTGGGCCTAATTCAGCACTAGGACTCACTTACAAGTTGCAGTCCTTATGGCCTAGACTGCCTTTCAACATTACTTGTACACACAGAGTGCTGCAGCACTCAGTGGTAAGATTTGCAGGAACTCAAGCTCCCACTACTGGGATGAGTGACTCCCCTTTAGCTAAGGCTGAATTACATGCCCTCTCCACGGGCAGGCGTCAGCTGAGTTTGGTCTCGGTTTCCTTTCTGCTCTAACAGGACACCACTGAGTTCAGTGCCTCACAATTGCTATGTTCTCCCTCCCCCAGTGCCCAGAGATGTTCTCCACACCAGGCTGCTGCTAAGGCAGGGATCAGGGAGTGGTATTGGCAATTCAGAAGTGTTTTTTTGTTTTTTTTTAATGCCTCTTTCAGCGATATGAGGTTAAAACCAGGTACTATGAGTGCTCACCCGATTTTTGGTACTACGAGCACTCACCCGATTTTTGGTTCTTATAAAGGTGCTTTTACCATGTAGATATTTGTTAACTTGGTGTCCTTGCAGGAGGGATGACAGGTGGAATCCCCTATTCCACCATCTTGCTCTGCCTCATTATTCTCTTTCTCACGGTGACCTTGCTGTACCCCAGAGTCAGAAGCCACTATATATTAGATAGCTCATTCAAGGCTGGGCATAGTGGCTCACGCCTGTAATCCCAGCACTTTGGGAGGCCAAGGCCAAGCAGATTGTTTGAGTCCAGGAGCTCAAGAAGATAACTCATCATCCAACACCAAATCTTACCCACTTCATTTACATTTATTCATCTTTTCTTCCTGTTATAGTGGATAAAGTGTCCCTTCCTTCTCTGATCTAAGGCCAATTACCCTGGGTCATTCCCTTCCACCCACTTTAAGAATTATCTACCTTCAAACAATTTTAGACATGATTTCCCTAAACTGAGTTGGTCCACACCCATTCAGCCTCATCTACCATCACATGCAAGCTATATCTACATCATAAAACCTCCACTATGCTGTTATCGTTCATGCTATGTTGCTTGTGTTGTACCTTCTCATAAAGCTAATTAGACCTGATGTTGAGTGAATATAATTAAGTATCAATATATATTAATGCAGTAGTACCCAACCTTTTTGGAACCAGAGATCAGTTTTGTGGAAGACAATTTTTCCATGGACCGGGGTTAGGGGGATGGTTTTGGGATGAAACTGTACTGCCTCAGATCATCAGGCATCAGTTAGATTTTCATAAAGTGTGCACAACCTACACCCCTCACATGAGGAGTTCACAATAGGGTTCACACTCCTATGAGAATCTAATGCCACTGCTGATCTGACAGGAGGCAGAGCTCAGGCAGTAATGCTCACTGGCCCACTGCTGACCTCGTGCTGTGCAGCCGGTTCCTAACGGGCCATAAACCAGTCCTGGTCCACAGCCCAGTTTGGGAACCCCTGTGTTAATATATCTACTGTAATATGCACTTGTATATGTGTTTGTGTGCATTCACAGTATATGTGTGTTGAATTCATCAATGAAGTCATCTAAGCCTGGAACTGTTGTTGTGGGAAGGTTTTTAATAACGTACTAACAGATACAGGGCTCCCAAAATTTTTCTATCAGTTCCAGAAAGTTCTGTTATTCAAGCACTTTTTCCACTTAAATTGTCAAGTATGAAGTTATTCAGACTATCCCCTTAGTATCCTTTAACATACATTGGATTCATACTGCTATCTCCTAGTCTTAACGTTGGTAATTTGTATTTTCTCTTTATTTTCCTTTGCTCAATCTAGCTAGAGATTTAAAAAATTTATGCAATTTATCACTATGAACTATTGGCTTGGTTTCATCTCTTTTTTTATTCTTTTCTACCTCTGGGAACACACGACATCATAATTTTTTATCTATTGTTACTTATTGAGTTCATTGAGTTCAGCTCTTATTTTTATTATTGCCTTTATTTGAATTGCATTGGGTTTAATTTGCTCTCCTTTTTCTAGCTTCTTAAACTGGAACTTAAAACATTCTTGATTTCTAATATAGTAGCTCCCAAAGTATAGTCCCTAAACCAGCAGCATCAAAAGCCACAAGGACACTTACTGGAAATGCAAATTATTGTACCCCACTCAAAATCTACAGAATGAGAAACTTTGGAGGTAGGGTCTGACAATCTGTTTTGTTGTTTTAAGAGGGCAAGGTGTCACCCAGGCTGGAGGGCAGTGATGAGATCCTGGCTCACTGCTAACTCCACCTCACAGGTTCAAGCGATTCTCATGCCTCAGCCTCCCAAGTAGCTGGGATTACCAGTGTGTACTACCATGCCCAGATAATTTTTGTACTTTTAGTAGACAGGGTTTCTATTAAACCATCCTTCACCAGGCTGGTCTCAAGCTCCTGGCCTCAAGTGATCTGCCCACCTCAGCCTCCCAAAGTGCTGGGATTACAGGCATGAATCACCACGCCCAGCCTGACAATCTGTGTTTTAACAAACCTTCCGGGCAACTGTGATGCACAGAGTTTTCAGAACTATTGCTGTAATCTGAGGATTTCAGCTATGAATTATTTCACTCTTAGCCCCACTTCAGCAGCATCACAAACATGGTGATGTGTTGGGTTCCCCTTATTACTCAGTTTTAAATATTTTCTAAAAATTTGTGAGATTTTATTGACCCATGAGTTATAAGTATTTTTCTTAATTTCCCAACATTTGGGGGATTTTCTAGATTTCCTCTTGTTAGATATTTCTAATTTAATTCCATCATGGTCAGAGAACATATTCTAAATACTTTCAATACTTTGTTATAAAGATATGTTTTATGGCCAAGAATATGGTCTGTTTTAAGGTATTGTACAATTGTGGGAATTAGCATTCCATAAATGTTAATTATTTCAATATCATTAATATCATTCAAATCTTCCATGTTCTTACACAATTTTTATCTACTTATTTTAAAAATATCCAACAATAGTGAATTTGTCATTATCAAGTTCTCCTTTTAGTTCTGTCAATTTTTCTTTCATATATTTTAAAGCAGTCTCATTTTACACAGACAAATTGAGGATTATTAATGCTTCCTAATGAACTGAAATTTTCATTATTATGAACTGTTTTTATCTCTAGTAATACTCCCTTAATTTCTACTGTGTTATTAATATAGCTACTTAAGCTTTCTTGTTACTAGTGTTTCCATGGTATATCTTCTTCTATTTTTTAAGTCTAACCTCCTATTTAAAGTATGTCTCATATGAACTGCATATAGCTAGGTTTTTGTTTTTGTTTTTCTTTTTATTTTGAGATGGAGTCTCACTCTGTCACTCAGGTTAGAGTGCAATAGTGGGACCTCGGCTCACTGTAACCTAGGCCTCCAGGTTTCAAGCCATTCTCCTGCCTCAGCCTCCCAAGTAGCTGGGATTACAGAGGCATGCACCACCACACCCACCTAATTTTTTTGTATTTTTTTTTAGTAGAGACAGGTTTCACCATGTTGGTTGGTCAGGGTAGTCTTGAACTCCTGACCTCAAGTGATCCACCCGCCTTGGCCTCCCAAAGTGCTGGGATTACAGCTGTAAGCCACTGCACCAGCGTAGGTCTTTTTTTTTTCCAACCTAATATAACAATCTCTGCCTTTTGACGGGAATATTTAGGCTACTCATATTTAATCCCAGCTGCCGCTTTTCTGCTGGGTTCTGTTCAGCACATGCACAGCTTCAAAGTTAGCCAATGACTGTAGAGGAACTTGTACACATATTTTATGACTCTACCCTTACTGTGATTTTTCCCTACTCATTTTCCACCACCCTTTCGCAGCAGGGCCAAATTCCAACCTCAGTTCCTTGCCCCAGGATGAAGTCACTTTCTGCCTAAACTCTATTCCCTTGGTGTGAACTTAGCACATCTGCAGAAGGATAAACTAGTTAAACATCCAGCTCAGCCAGGTCACTTCCCTTCTTTCAAATAGTGTGTTGCCTCCAGTTTCTGCCTACTTTTGTTTTTATATTCCGTCCAGATGTATTATTACTATTACTGGCAAGATGGTAAGCCCAATACAGCTCCTTGACCATTATCAGAACCAGGAGCCCAGGTGTGGTTTTGATGTTAATTTCCCAGTTTGGGAGAAGTATAACTTCATACCCCAAAACATGAATAAAATTGGAAAAAAAAAAACTGCAGTTGAAAAATTATATGGAAGACTTTTTTTTCCCCTCTTTCTAGAGCTGAAGATAAAAATCAACAAACTTTGGCCAGATGCAGTGGCTCACACCTGTAATCCCAGTACTTCGGGAGGCCAAGGCTGTTGGATCATGAAGTCAGGAGTTCAAGACCAGCCTGGCCAAGATGGTGAAACCCCCATCTCTACTAAAAATACAAAATTAGCCAGGCATGGTGGTAGGCACATGTAATCCCAGCTACTCGGGAGGCTGAGACAGAGAACTGCTTGAACCTGGGAGGCAGAGGTTGCAGTGAGCCAAGATCACTGCACTCCAGCCTGGGTGACAGGGTAATACTCTATCTGAAATAAATAAATAAATAAATAAACAAACGCATTTGTTATCTCTCTATGTAGGTAAGTGAGTTGCTTTTTTTTTTTTTTTTTCCAAATTCCCCATTTTATTAAAAGGATAGCTCTCCAAGGCTCTTAGCTCCATCTAACTGCTTCAGGCAAATCTCAAGCCTCATCTTTTATTCTTAAATTGTATCAAACCTCAAAACTATTATACAATAGCAATAACCACCATCTCATCTTGTCCCAGACAGCCTTAAAGTGTTACCATTTCAGGATTTTAGTTGTCCCCATTTCTGACTTCTGAAAATTTCCCTCACTTTCTGGTTCATTCACATGTGTATTCCAAAGTCTTTTTGTTACATTTTAACCTGCATTTTTAGGTTTGTTTGTTTCGTGTTTGTTTTTTGTTTTTGAGATGGAGTCTCACTCTGTCACCCACGCTGGAGTGCAGTGGCGTGATCTCGGCTCACTGCAACCTCTGCCTCCCAGGTTCAAGCAATTCTCCTGTCTCAGCCTCCCAGGTGGCTGGGATTACAGGTGCCCACCACCACACCCGACTAATTTTTGCATTTTTAGTAGAGACAGGGTTTCACCATATTGGTCAGGCTGGTCTCAAACTCCTGACCTCAGTTGTTCTACCCACCTCGGCCTCCCCAAGTGCTGTGATTACAGGTGTGAGCCACTGCACCCGCCCTCTAGGTTTGTTTTTGTGTTGCCCTTTTTTTTTTTTTTTTTTGATGTGGGAGGATCACACATAATTTACAAGATTATCTCAATAGCTAAATTGCCATAATTAGAAGACCACATGTTATTTTTATAAGAATATTTACAAAACCATAATAAATGCTACATGGAAAAACTATAGGGAAAAATAAGTGTATATATATATATAACTGATACATCTCAGAAAGTGTTACAAGTGCTGTTTGTTCTTGATAAAAGTTATACATTGAAAATGAGGGCTATGGAAAATAAGGACAACGACAGAACTATGTGCAGTTGTCCTAGTAATGAAAAGCAATACTACTCAAGCTAGGAGAGAGAGAAGAGGAAGTGGTGCAATTGTGCATCTTAACACAGAGCAAGAGCCCAAAGAGGAGCACACAATACCACAGCCTTTGAAATAGATTCATCATACACTATGTTTAGAGTTTTCATACAATTTTCAGAAAGAACTAAGTTAAATAATGCTTCAAATCACCATATAACCACTTTTAACATAAAATTCAATTCTATAACCAATTCAGTAGAAAGCTAAAAACATACTGCCAATATTCTTAAGTCAATCACTCTTTTAAAGAACTAAATCATAAAATGTGATTATCCCACAAAAAATGTGAGGACATAGAATGTAAAATAAATTTTTCAAATTAAATTAGAGGCCAGCATTATTCTAAGTAACTCAGGAAGAGAAATCCAAATATCCTATGTTCCCAATTATAAGTGGGAGCTAAGCTATGGGTATGCAAAGGATACGGAGTGGTATAATGGACACTGGATACTCACAAGTGGGGAAGGGGAGAGGGATTTTTAAAAACTACATACTGAGTACAATGTACACTACCCAGGTGACCAGTGTACTAAAATGTCAGACTTCACCATTATACAACTCATCCATGTAATCAAAAACCACTTGTTTTTCAAAAGCTATTAAAATAAAAAATATATATTAAAAATATATTAATTAATTAGAGGTCAGGTACAGTGGCTCATGCCTGTAATCCCAGCACTTTGGAAGGCTGAGGCAGGTGGGTTGCTTGTCACCAGAAGTTAGAGAACAGCCTGGGAAATAATACAACACACCATCTCTACTAAAAGTAAAAATTAAAAGATTAGCTAGGCATGGTGACATGTACCTGTAGTCCCAGCTACTGCGGAGGCTGAGGTGGGAGGATCAGCTGAGGAGTATGAAGTTGCAGTAAGCCATGATCATGCTACTGCACTCCAACCTGGGCAACAGAGCGAGACCCTGCCTCAAAAAACAAAAATTAAATTAGATTAATTTCAAAAACAATAATGGTGATAATAACGTTACACAGCATGATGAACTTAGTGAATTCACAATCTGTTGAGGCCACGTGTGATGGCTCATGCCTGTAATCCCAACACTTTGGGAGGCTGAGGTGGATGGATCACTTGAGCCCAGGAGTTTAAGACCAGCCTGGCACATGGTGCACAGTAAGCATTCAATAAAGGTTGGCTAAAATTATTTTTAAAAATTCAAAAAAGACCAGCCTGGTCAACATAGGGAGACTACGTCTCTACAAAAAATAAAAAATATAAAAATAGCTGGCTATGGTGACACACACCTCTAGTACCAGCTACTTAGGAGGCTGAGGTGGGAAGATGGCTTAAGCCCAAGGTAGTGAGCTATGATTGTGCCACTGTAGTCCAGCCTCAAAAACACAATGAAAGTCCATCTCAAAAATAAAAATAGTAATAATCTGTTGAAAATAAAGAGAAAATGCAATGGCAATTAATGACAATTAATTCAATGATTAACATTTCCTGAACTAAAATTGTATGTTTTATTTTTGAAAAACGTTCAAACAGCAATTATAATCTACATAAGTTTTAATATTATGTTCTTATTGCGTACATCACATGAGAGTGAAAGTGGCACTGCAAAGGAAAAGATGTACCTTTACAATGGAGCTCTCTGGCAGCACTACTTTAATCAAATGATCAAAGTAGGTGCAACTAATAAAACCTGACACTGCATGCTTCCTGATGAGCTGAAATACGAAGTACTCAATATCACCTATTATGTTCTTACCAAAAAAATGGTTTAACCTGAAACTAACGAAGCTTCCAGCCCTAACCTACAGTTTATAGGAAATGTGTGAACTAGAGGAATAAGTTAGCAATACCGAGAAAAAGCAAGCAGACAGATCTGGAATGTGGAACATTCTACAGGACAAACAGCCTGGACTCTCCAAGAATCAATGTAATGTGGCAAGAAAAAATAGAGGAACAATTCTAGAAAAAACATTAGGAAAGAGACTCCAACAGTGTATTATAGAGAGCACCAAGTTGTTTCTTCTAAAGATGCAAAGGTGATTTATTTTTAGGAATTCTATTAATATAATCCACCTATTAATAGAGATAGGAAGAAAAAGTATATATGCATATCTTCTGATGCCATACCAAACTCAGTAACCATTAATGTTAAAAATAAAGAGGAAACTGGTAAATACTTATGTAACATGATTTTATGCCAACACCAAGTATTAATGAGAATACAGAGCACTGACCATACTTTCATTAGTCAAAACATTTTAACTTATACAACTTTTTTGGAAAATAGTTTAGATTACCCCCTAAAGTTGAACACGCACATATCCTGTAACCTACCAATTCTATTCCTATGCATACCCAACAGAGAGCTTACGCAAGTGCATCAAAATGTGTGTACAAGGCTTATAATAGCCAAATACAGAAAACAATCCAAATGCCCATCACCAGTGATGTAGTATACTCACGTAATAAAAATGAACTACAGGTACATGCAACAAGGATGAATTCCACAAACATAATATGAAATAAAAAAAGCCAGATACCAAAATATACATATCATATGACTCAATTTAAACAAAATTCAAAAGCCAGCAAAATCATCACAGAATTGGAAGTTACGGTAACTTCCTTTGGCGCATAGGAAGAGAAGAGTGATCGGGAGAGGGCACAAGAGGGTCCCCGGGTATGCTGGCAATGTTCTACCCAATGTTCTGTGCCTTGACCCAGTGGCAGTTTCTTAGGTTTTCACACTTGGCAATAATTCATTAAGCAGTACATTTATGTTTTGTACATATTTCTAACACTTCAATAAAAAAGAATTATAATTTTCAAACCAGAAAGAAAGTACAAAGTAATCTCTAAATATCTAAAAAAAAAAAAAAAAAAAACATTGAAAACATAAATAACCATATATCATATTGGTGACAAAAATACAAAGTGAAGAATTATTTAAATTGATTTTATAAGTCAGAATTTTGACTGTACGTATCATCCAGTGGGTTATATTCCAAGAGGAAAAAAGTACTTTAAATGCACTTTGTAGTTGTGTTGTTAGTAACAATACTTGTACGACTATTTTTAAACTATTCTAAACTCTAAGCTAAAAAAAAAAAAAAAAATTATGTTAATGTTATTAATGACCAAGATTTTTCTTTTTTTTTTTTCTTTTTTTGAGAGAGTCTTCCTCTGTTGCCTAGGCTGGAGTGCAGTGGTCCAGTCACAGCAGCCTTCACCTCCTGGGTTCAAGCAATTCTCATGCCCCAGCCTCCCAAGTAGCCAGGATTATAGGCGTGCATCACCATGCTCAGCTAATTTTTGTATTTTTAGTAGCGATGGGGTTTTGCCATGTTGGCCAGGCTGGTCTCAAACTCCTGAACTCAAGGGATCCACCTGCCTGGGCTCCCAAAGTGCTGGTATTACAGGCATGAGCCACTGCACCCAGCCAGGATTATTACCTTGTGAGAAGAAAAATAAAAATTGTAAATCAAGAGGTAAAAACGAATTTGAAATCTGAATTGGGGCCAGGCACGGTGGCTCACCGCTGTAATCCCAGCACTTTCGGAGGCCAAGGCGAATGGATCACCTGAGGTCATGAGTTTGAGACCAGCCTGGCCAACATGGTGAAACTCCATCTCTACTAAAAATACAAAATTAGTACGACATGATGGTGCATGCCTGTAATCCCAGCTACTCGGGAGGCTGAGGCAGGAGAATTGCTTGAACTCAGGAGGCAGAGGCTGCGGTGAGCCGAGATTGCGCCATCGCACTCCAGCCTGGGCAACAAGAGCAAAACTCCATCTCAATAAAAAAAAATTCTGAATTGGAAAGCTATGAATAAACTGAGAATTTTTCTCTTTTTAAGAAACAATAGTACCTAGATCTGACCTCTGAAAAGTTCTATGAGAGGAAAAAAAAAAATCCTAGGGAACCCAGACTACATTCTCTAACTACATCTTCTAACAAAAAGTAAACAAGATTCCTTATAGAAGTGGTTTCATAACTAGGGGATGACAATTCCCGAAACAAGCCTGTGAAAGCTCACTGCCGAGAAGCCAGCAAGCTATCAGAGACAGGAGCAGGTTCGTGTCAAAGGGAGAAAGGAGCAAACTTGAAAGAGCTCCCACTGGATAGAGATGAAACAATGTAAGCATTTAAAAGACTAACAACTGCAAAGGACTAGACGATATATATATATACATACATCTGTAAGTTCTTAAGAATATAAAATCAATCTCACTGCACACTTAAGGAGATTTCTAAGGTACCAACTCTTTATTCTGAAAACTGACCTATGAAGAGGAACAATCAAGCATTTATCCTACCTTACAAAACAAACCCTATTTTAGGATAACCAAATAGTTGATCAGGGAAAGATCTTCTATAAGAAGACTTCCAACTACAAACAGAAAGGAAATTACAGAATAAGAAAATTATCATTTTGCAACTCTAAAGGATGACTACATGTAGACAATAATCGATTGATGTTAAAACTATGAAATAAAAGAGTGATGAGTTCCTGACTCACAGATGAGGGCATGAAGAAAACAAAGAGTGATGGGAATGTTTATAATAAGGCTGGCAACATCTGACTCTCGTGATCAACTGTAACCCCTCTAATAGAGGCATTTAATGTTTAGTTGTCTCACTTTCTATGAAGCAACAGGAAAAATACAGCACCAATTATGACAAATTCCTATTTCCCCAAGCCATCCCCCCAAAAAAAGTACTGAATCAAGGGTCCACATCTAAGCAGCCATGTGCAAGAAAGGAAAGGCAGGTGATAAAGGACTATGTTAAATAATACCAAAGGGGTGCAATAAAGCTTCTGATATTCCAATTTGGGCCAAGACAAGGGGCAATTTGTCTGTAACAAATAAATGACACTAAAAAATAAGAGACCAGGAATTAAGAGACTTAAGGGTCACATTATCTAAACGCAACCCTGGCTCAAAGAAAAATTACAAAATGACATGTATGAAACCACCAAGAAAATCTGAACACTAACTGGGTGTTAGATGATATTCAGAGACTAATGTTGAATGTACTGGGTGTGATAATGAAATCACAGTTATATATTTTTCTAATCTTTTTCTGCTAGAAAAATATATTTACTAGTAAAATGATACTATCTTATTTAAAACACTCCAGTAAGAGAGAGAAAAGGAGAGAAAAAGGAAAGGGGGAATGAAAGCAGGAGACAAAATGAAACAAGATTAGCCAGTGTTGATTGCTGGAAGGGAAAGATGCTACCTCATTATTCTAGTCTCTCTACTTCTATATATGTTGAAATTTTCCATAATAAAAAAAATTTTATTTGAGACAGGGTCTTGCTCTGTTGCCCAAGCTGGAGTGCAATAGCATGATAATAGCCCGTTGCAGCCTCAACCTCCCAGGGTCATGTCTCAGCCCCAAGTAGCTGGGATCACAGATGCGCACCACTACGCCAAACTGTTTTTATTTTTTCTAGAGACAAGATGTCATTATGTTGGCCAGGCTGGTCTCAAACTCCTAGGCTCAAGTTATCCTCCCACCTCAGCCTCCCAAAGTACTGGGATTACAGCCGTGAGTCACCATGCCCAGCTGATAATAAAGAAATTTAATGAATGGGTTAACCTAAAACGTCTATTAATATTCCTTTTGACCAGGAGTGGTGGCTCACGCCCATAATCCCAGCACTTTGGGAGGCTGAGGTGGGTGGATTACTTTAAATCAAGAGTTCGAGACCAGCCTGGCCAACATGGTGAAATCCCGTCTCTACTAAAAATACAAAATAAATTAGCTGGGCGTGGTGGTGCATGCCTGTAATCCCAGCTACTCGGGAGGCTGAGGCAGGAGAATCGCTTGAACCTCGGTGACAGAGGTTACAGTGAGCCAAGATCGTGTCACTGAACTCCAGCCTGGGCAACAGAGTGACACTTGGTCACAAAAATAATTCCTTTCAGTTCTAGCATTTGATGGGTCTATATTAAATTTCCTAAAATATATCCACTGCATGCTTCAGACTAAATATGTTGACTTAATATCAGAGATATTTTTTAAAATTATTACACATAGAAACCACAATGATTACAGAGTGGTAAATGTGTTATCTAGGAAAATAAGCTTCAGATGGTTATATTTTTCTGTGAAAAAGATACAGATGTCAATAAACGCTTCTAAATGCATAAAGGAGATCATGACCAGTTATTTTCTGTAGCTGTTGATGAGAGAATAAGATGAAAGAGATTTAAATTATATTACAGGGATAGTAAAATAGATTTTTGCTCCATTTTCTCTGTCTCTTTGTAACAAATTATACCATCATACTCTTCTGACATTCTTTTAATCATTCATTAAACTCTTCAGCATTGAATGAGGGCCTAAAATACACATTACTTTGCTGGCTCGGCACTGTGGGGTACAAAGGTGAGCAACAAAATGAGGTTCTACACCTTTAAAATGCTTATATGGGCCAGGTGCAGTGGCTCACGCCTGTAATCCCAGCACTTTGGGAAGCCAAGGCAAGTGGATCACTTGAGGCCAGGAGTTTAAGACCAGCCTGGCCAACATGATGAAACCATGCTTCTTCTACTAAAAATACAAAAATTAGCAGAGTGGGCCGGGCGCGGTGGCTCACGCCTGTAATCCCAGCACTTTGGGAGGCTGAGGCGGGTGGATCACGAGGTCAGGAGATCAAGACCATCCTGGCTGACACGGTGAAACCCCGTCTCTACTAAAAATACAAAAAAATTAGCCGGGTGTGGTGGCTGGTGCCTGTAGTCCCAGCTACGCTGGAGGCTGAGGCAGGAGAATGGCGTGAACTCGGGAGGCGGAGCTTGCAGTGAGCCGAGATTGCACCACTGCATTCCAGCCTGGGCGACAGAGCAAGACTCCATCTCAAAAAAAAAAAAAAATTAGCAGAGCGTGGTGGCATGAACCTGTGGTCCCAGCTACTCGTGAGGCAGAGGCTGAGAATCTCTTGAACCCGGGAGGCAGAGGTTGCAGTGAGCCAAGATCACACGACTACACTACAGCCTGAGCAACAAAGCGAGACTCTGTCTCAATAAATAAATAAATAAATAAATAAATAAATAAATAAATAAATAAATAAATAAAATAAAATAAAATAAAATGCTAATAGGATCTGCAACCACAATTTTTCTTGTTCACTGAGAGTAAACCTAATAGAGAATTCAGGATTCATCTCACACTTGAAATTTTGTTACTGATTACTGAAAAATTATCTACAAGTACCCAATTGTGAGTTTTACAGAAACCTGGTCTCAAAAGTTATGAACCAAAGATTCACTCCACAGGGTTCCCAGATCCCCTAAAATCATGTGCTAAGTGTTGACTGTATTTTTCTGGAGAGACTATAATGGTTTTCATTCATCTTACTCATCTTAAATGGTAAAAAATCACCAGTGGAATGGAGCCACACATCCTGTAGCAGAAACTTAAAAAAAAAAAAAAAAAAAAAAAAACAAGAAAAAGATGAAACATGGTACCATGTACCTGCTCAGTTTCCACAGATTCTGCTTCTGGAAACTGAAACATAAATTCTTCAAACTTGCACAACTTTTTTCCTAGTGCTTGAATGACCTCTAGTGGCTACTTAAATTATCACAGCCAATTGCTCACAGCAGGAATTAGGTTGGTGCAAAAGTAATTACAGTTTTTGCCATTAAAAGTAAAAAGTGTTGAGAAATAACAAAATTAAGATGGCATCACAGAGGAGCATCTCATCCAGTTTCAAGTTATTATACAAACTCTCTATTATCCAACCAAATGTAGTTCACAATACAGTGTGTGTAATTCAAAACAGTTCACCAGATAGTTCAGTACACGCCATTTTTTTTAATGAAATAAGTATGATTTTCTCTAAGTTCTTGCATTTCAAACTAATAAAGCATCAGCAAATGCCCATGAAGGGAACAGTACTGGAATAAAAGATACAAGAACCTCGGGAATTAACACCCACCATTTCCTCTCAGTTGAGGCAGCACCAGGAATACAATGTCAACAAAGTACAACAACTGGAGTAGCAGAAATACTTTGAGAATACAAACTGGCCACAGAACTCAACCCTAGTGAGAACAGGTAACAAATATGGTTCAGGAACTGCTGGGCCAAACTCTCCAAGTGGGAGTGCAGCAGCAGCAACAGCAAGTACCAGTAGAATGAGGGCATCACATCACCCAGGGTGACCAGCAGGTCCCGGGTTACTTCACATGCCCTCTGCCCAGTCCCTTGAGAATTCCTGCAGCAGCAAAACACACCATCTTCCAGGCACTGCTACACGGATTTCCAAGAATACTGATAGAGTTTTATTCATTTATTTTGAAATATTTGTCAGTATCTATATATACACAAGGCACTGTCTAGGCACTGGGGTGGAGTGTTGAACAAGACAGTTCAAAATCCCTTTTCCAATGGAGCTTGTAGTGGAAAGAGAAATAAATACATAAAATGCCAGGTGGTGATATATAGTGTGAAAAAGATAAAGTAGAACAATGGGGTTTGGAAATTACAGGGTGGCCATACTATTCTTTTCTATAAGTTGGTCATCTCAATTCAGACTAGCTTTTCTTCAAGCACTCAATAGCCATAGTGGCTGGTGGCTACTACACTGGATAGTTCAACAAATCTGAAACTATCATCCATGCCTTTTTAGTTCATAATCTTTATCCTCTTTATGAATCCTAAGAGAATTCATCCAACTGATCTTCAAATTCACTAACTCAGCTTCCTAAAGTATCCGTCCTACTTATTACCGCAACTACTGAATAATTTAATTCAACAGTCATATTTTACATATTCAGAAGCTCTTTCTTCACAGCTCCTGAGCAACAAATGCCTGCTCTGATGATGCAGGGATATCCTCTAAAATATTGGGACTTTGTCTTGGACTTTAAATTCTCTCCCTTCTCCTACAGCTACTACATCTCACTGGAGACCTTTTGCTCTGAGCCATCAGAAGGAACTCCCATTTTTGAGATCCTAAGCCTTCTCATATTCCTGGTGATACTCCCCTATATGCTCAAACTTTTAGATAAAAATCTACTCGACATATCTCTGAGAACCAAGCTGGGCACCATTGGTAATTATACAGGTCACAATTCATTTATTTTAGTCCCCCTACCCACCACAAAAAAAGAGGAAAATTTTAGACTTAGTAGCATTTTACTAGTAGCTCAGAGATCCAACAGTTTGCAGGAAATAGAGATGGAATTGTAAGCAAGGGAAATACAGTGAAATTAAATTAATCTCCACCCAGACACTATAAGGCCAGCTGGGAACTATCCCAGCAATTGGCTACTGCACAGAGAGGAAATTTTTCAGTTCCTCTTAAGGCTCCAAATACCAGTTGGCTACTATAGTGGACAAGACAGACATAGAAATTTTTCCAATTCCTCTCAAAGCCCCAAATACCACACAACCAGCTTCAACTCTACAAAATCCCCTCTCCCTACCCCTTTACTTCCTTCAGGAACTCTTGCTGTTGCCCCTAAAAGCCTTGGTTCTTTTCACCTATGCTGACTCTTGAGCCTCTTCCCAGATCAAGGGATAAAATCCCATTACCGATTAAGTGTAACATACATTAACAGAATAGGTAGAAAGTAATCTTTCATATGAAAACACTAAATTCAAGGTGAAAAGCCAGAAGAATTTGAATTTTGAATTGTAAGCTATCCTTTAACTAGGAAATACATTAGTCTATTGGACAGACTACAAGAAAACTAGAAATGAAAAAAGCCTTATTCAAAAACAAATGAAAGAATGATGAGCAGAGTTCACAAGTCTTGTTAACTCTGCTGTGCCATTTTAATGATGGACTATGTTGTAAATGTGCTGCTACGTTTAAGCCTAAAGGTCTGTTGAGGTGACAGTTTTAGAACGATTGCCACAATCCCACAGAGAAAAATCAAGTGAAGGTCAGTGAAAGCTGCATGTTCTAAATTACAGAATCAAGAACAGTATTTCTTGTCATTCATCACATTTAAGTCATAAAAGACATTACCTCAACAACAGGTGTATTTTCCTGGAGCTCAGTTGTGTGCGAAGCCAGTAAACCAATCACCCGAGCAACCTTGGCCCGTCTGTAAATGGAGAAAAAACAGGCTCTGAAGAGTCAGGGACCAAGGAAACTAATCCCAGCTAGTTACATTATGCAATAATGAGCATCAGATATAAGACTGTAAATTAAAAATTGAATGTGACAGGTCACGCCCAGACTCGCATGTGTACACAGCCCAGAGAAACATATACATAGGGAGACACGAACTGTAATGTCCGCTGCAATACTGCAATAGCGACAAAATTTAAACAAGTTGTGGTTTAATAGCAAAAGGAAAAATAAAATTTTTTAAAATCTTTAACCAGAGAAAAGAGCAAAACAGTAATCCTTTTATTGCTGAGTACAGAGGCATTTGGCTAAAGGTCTCTTTTCTACTTGTTAGTAGATCAGTGAGTTTCTATGCAAGTAGTAAATAATATCTGAATAGTAACATATCTGTATATATTCAGTGTAACAGAAATTTTTACAATCAAAAGTTTTTAAAATATTGTACTATTTGCATAAACACAAGTTTTAATGAGGTGTTCTTTTAGTATCCAGCAGAAAACTGAAGGTGATAAATTACTATTAATAAATCACATTCGGTGTGATTTGAAAAGATATTTAATGCAGAAAAATTAGTTTTGATTAGTTTTTTTCTAATTGAAACAAATGAGTTGATGAGAACTGCACTCTTATTTAGTGATGTCGGCGTGTTGTCTGGGATAATCAGTATGTACCTTAGTCAGCTTTTATTTTTTTCTGTCTTAAAATAAACCTACATGGTACCCATGGAGGAAAACAAATCAGACTCAGAAAAGTACTACAGGGAAAATGTCTGCGTTATCAAACTCTAACATACAGAAATGATTCTTATAAATTTCAACACTTCTTAAATTGACCATTAAAATATCTTAACATACACAAATTAAAGAAGTCCTGGGCAACTGTAGAATTAGCATCCCACCTCTGAATAAAAAGATTATACTTTACAAGTAGTCATTTTGAAAAATATCTGTAGGACAACTGGAAAAGCCATCTTCCCACCTCAACCCCCTAAGGAGCTGGGACTGTAGGCGTGCACCACCACACCCAGCTAAATTTTTTTACTTTTTGTAGAGATGGGGTCTTGCTGTGATGCCCAGGCTGGCCTTGAACTCCTGAAAACCAATCCTCCCATCTCAGCCTCCCAAAGTTCTAGGATTACAGGCTTGAGCTACTGCATCTGTCTATCTCTTTTCAAAGACAAGCTCAAAATATTTACGAAACAATCATTTTTCAATTTATAAAAGTAAATATTGGCTACCAGATTTATTCAACTAAAATAAAAATGTAGCAACATGCCAATTATTTTCCCTAATATGACCAAAAACAATTCCTATTAGAACAAGAGAAAACACACTACCTAAAAATCCTATACTTTAAAAATAGAAACTTTAAATCGCTTATGAATAGTCACTTTTTACCAAAATCCTAAATACAAGTATCACATACCCTATATACAACACCCTCACAGTACAGGTTCCTTCTCAAAATTCAGGTTTTCTCAGTTCACCACTCCAGGTGACCCCAGTGACTTGACACTATATCTCAGAACCAACCCATCTCCATGACAGCATCTAAGGCAGCACTGTCTAACAAACCTTTGTGCCCTGACAGAAGTGTCCCACATCTGCACTGCTCAATACAGTATCCACTAGACATATGACTATCAAGCACATAAAATATGATACATGCAAGTAAGGAACAAAACATTTAATTTTTTTTTTTTTTTTTTTGAGACAGGTTCTCACTCTGTCACCCAAGCTAGAGTGCAATGGCACAACCTCCGCTCACTGCAATGCCTCCCAGGCTCAAGCAATCCTCCCAACTCAGCCTCCCAAGTAGCAGGGACTATAGGTGTGCAACGCCACCCCTGCTAATTTTTGTATTTTTAGTAGAAACAGGGTTTCGCCATGTTGTCCAGGCTGGTCTTGAACTCCTCAGCTCAAGTGATCTGCCCACCTCAGCCTCCCAAAGTGCTGGGATTACAGGCGTAAGCTATTGAATTTGGCCTTAATTTTTAATGTAAAAATTACCCCCACAGTTGAGGGTGAGGGAGACAGTACCCTGGGGTCATTACTCATCTTTCATGTGCCTGGTCCTGGTTACCTCATAAGTAGGACCAATAACAATACGTACCTCATGTTGTTCTAAGAATCAAAGGAGATAATCCATGTGCAGAAAGTACCATTGTGTCTGACAATATGTGCTGAATGAGTAAGCTACTAACAATTTTTAATTTAAATAACCCGCATGAAGTTAATGGCTACCACATTAGAGCAAAACTAAACTTCTGTAGTTACTTATTCATTCATTTACTTGTTTATTATCTGTCTCCCCAACCAGCCCAGGAGATCCATGAAGGCAGGGCTGTATCCCCATCGCCACTGTAACACCGAGACAGTCTGTTGAATAAATATATCAACATGAAAAGCAAAATAACTAAACACATTAGTAGGAAAAAAGTGCATAAAAGTATGGCTGTACAAGGCAAACAGGATTTCCAATGTAAATCTCAGTAGAATTCAAGGCTAAACTCATGAGAAAAAGATTCCCTTTAACCTGAAAACCATCGCCAGGCACGGTGGCTCAGGCCTGTAATCCCAGCACTTTGGGAGGCTGAGGCGGGCAGATCACTTGAGGTCAGGAGTTCGAGACCAGTCTGACCAACATGGAGAAACCCCATCTCTACTAAAAATACAAAATTAGCCAGGCATGGTGATGCACGCCTATAATCCCAGCTACTCGGGAGGCTGAGGCAGGAGAATTGCTTGAACCTGGGAGGCGGAGGTTGAGGTGAGCCAAGATCGCATCATTGCACTCCAGCCTGGGCTACAACAGTAAAACTCCGTTTCAAAATAAAAATAAAAATAAAAATAAAATAAAGAACTAAAAAACGTATGACCTACAGAAGAAATAAAATGTGATTTTTTTTTTTTTGAGAGGGAGTCTTGCTCTGTTACCCAGGCTGGAGTGCACTGAGTGGCATGATCTCGGCTCACTGCACCCTCTGCTTCCTGGGTTCAAGTCATTCTCCTGCCTCAGCCTCCCCAGTAGCTGGGACTACAGGTGTGCACCACCATGCCCAGCTAATTTTCATATTTTTAGTAGAGATGGGGTTTCACCATGTTGGCCAGGCTGGTCTTGAACTCCTGACCTCGTGATCCACCCACCTCAGCCTCCCAAAATGCTGAGATATAGGCATGAGCCACGGCGCCCAGCCTGGTGTGAATCTTTATACACCAAATAACAAAGCATGAAAAGTAAACCCATAGTAGTGGTATACTTCAATTTTTTTCTCTTCCAAGCAGAGAGAGAAGGCAACAATGAATACATTCATCAATACATTCACACATTCAAGCATCCTAAATAAAACTACAAAGTCAAACTAACAGATGTATCTATCAAAGTCTACACCCTACAGAGACCACTCTTACTCAGTGGGAGGCTGTATAGGATGTTGTCTAACACTCTGGAATTCAAAGTCTTGACCTGGCCCTGGACCCACCATTGGGGGTGAGGCAGACAGCACCCTGGGATAATTACTCATCTTTCATATGCCTGGTAGGCACAACAAGTAGGAAATAATATGTACCTCATGCTGTTCTAAGAATCAGGAGATAATCCACATGTCATAACACAGAAATTACCATTGTGTCATGACAATTTGTGCTGAATGAGCAAGCCACTATTACTACATTATTATTAATAGTTGACTACATTCATGGCATACATTAAAAATGATTTTATATTAGACCACAAAGATAAATTATTAAAATTCCTTAAGGCAGAAATTATAAAGGACTCATTTTGATGTAGTAAAAGGAGAAAAGTAAAAATAACAAATATAAAACAAAAAGCCTAAACACTTGGGAAGTTAGAAGCACTTCTGCTGGGCATGGTGGCTCATGTCTGTAATCCCAGCACTTTGGGAGGCCGAGGTGGGCAGATCACTTGAGGTCAGAAGTTCGAGGCCAGCCTAGCCAATGTGGTGAAACCCCATATCTCCTAAAAAATACAAAAATTAGCTGGACGTGGTGGTGGGTGCCTGCAATCCCAGCTACTTGGGAGGCTGAGGCAGGAGAACTGCTTGAACCTGGGAGGTGGAGGTTGCAGTGAGCCGAGATCATGCCACTGCACTCCAGCCTGAGTGACACAGTGAGACTGTCTCAAAAGAAAAAAAAAGCACTTCTATATACCTTATACATCATATTAAAAAATGAAAACTTTGGCCGGGTACAGTGGCTCACATCTGTAATCCTCAGCACTTTAGGAGGATGAGATGGAAGGATCACTAAGGCCAGGAGTTCAAGACCAGCCTGGCCAGCAAAGTGAGACCCTGTCTCTACAAAAAAAAAAAAAAGTTTTTAATTTAGCCAGGCATGGTGATATGCACTGGTAGTTCCATTTCACATTTCAGCCTCGGGGACACAGTGAGATCCTATTTTTTTAGAGTGAGTCTCTGAAAATAATAATAAAATAAATAAATAAGGAAAAGAAAAAAATAAAAGGGAAAGATAAGAAAGTGTCCATAAATCATAATCATGTAAGTAACACAGATCTAAACTTGTGAGATATTCTATGTCTTTAATGATTCTCTGTCTTTAGCAGACTAAACACTTGACACTCACTTTTCTGATCCCTCTACAGTCTCTAAAATACAAGTTATTTTTATTAAATGATAACTGGAAACAAAAAGGAGGGCTAAAATTGGACTAGAAAGTTTGAGAAAATCTCAGATGGCATGCATAGATAGAATTAAGACTGACGGAGAACCAACAAAGGAATCCCCTAAGAACTACAGGTAGACAGACGTTCCCCAGGAAGCCTCAGGGACTTGGAACAAACTAAGACAGAAAGCAAGAATCAGCCACAGGACAATCATCAGATTACAAATGCACAAGGAACAATTGTGTCCTTATACAAGAAACAGTTGAGTCAATCAGGTTCTGCCTCTTTTCCATCACCCTTCCCTGGTACACAGAATAGACCCTGCAGACCTGGCCTCCTGGGTAAATGTGGAAAAATGTTCCCACAGTGAGCAATCCACCTTGGGGTGGGACATAGATGTGGGAAGCAGAGACAGTGGTCTTCTAGATACTGAAACAGGGAAGGGGTTAAATGAGGAAAGCCAACTCCACTCCAAATAAAAACCCACCCTGGCAATTGCAGAGGCCTCCAGCCTGCCTACCTGATCTTCAGTCAGCTAGAATTCCAAATTAAAGTCAACCAGTCAACAGGCCTCACCTACCCACATACCAACCTTTTATTTAAAGGAGAGACTACTGAAGAAGGAGACTTAGGCAAGCATAAAGGAAACTCATACTGCCAACTTCTATACCAATCAATTTAATCATTTATTCATAATATAAACTAAGAACCAGAGATCACCAGGCATTTGAGAAATAAACAGCATTAAAAAGCAGGACGAAGGGAGCACCCAAGATGGCCGCATAGGAACAGCTCCAGCCTCCAGCTCCCAGTGTGAGTGACACAGAAGATGGGTGATTTCTGCATTTTCAACTGAGGTATCAGGTTCATCTCACTGGGGAGTGCCTGACAATTGGTGCTGGTCAGCTGCTGCAGCCCGACCAGCAAGAGCTGAAACAGGGCAAGGCATCGCCTCACCTGTGAAGTGCAAGGGGGAAGGCAATCCCTTTTCCTAGCGAAGGGAAACTGAGACACACAACACCTGGAAAATCGGGTAACTCCCACCCTAATACTGCGCTTTACCAAGGCTCTTAGCAAACGGTACACCAGGAGATTACATCCTACACCTGGCTCTGAGGGTTCCACGCCCATGAAGCCTCCCTCATTGCTAGCACAGCAGTCTGAGATTTAACTGCAAGGCAGCAGCGAGGCTAGGGGAGGGGCACCCGCCATTGCTGAGGCTTAAGTAGGTAAACAAAGCCACCTGGAAGCTCGAATTGGGGGGAGCCCACCGCAGCTCATGGAGGCCGGCCTGCCTCTGTAGGCTCCTCCTTTGGGGACAGGGCATAGCTAAACAAAAAGCAGCAGAAACCTTGGCAGAGGTAAATGCCCCTGTCTGATAGCTTTGAAGAGACCAGTGGATCTCCTAGCACGGAGGTTGAGATCTGAGAATGGACAGATTGCCTGCTCAAGTGGGTCCCTGACCCCTGAGTAGCCTAACTGGGAGACATCCTCCACTAGGTGCAGACCAACACCTCACACCTCACACAGTGGGGTACACCCCTGAGACGAAGCTTCCAGAGCAAGAATTAGACAGCAACACTCGCTGTGCAGCAATATTCTATCTTCTGCAGCCTCCACTGCTGATACCCAGGCAAACAGGGTTTGGAGTGGACCTCAAGCAAACTCCAACAGACCTATAGCTGAGGGTCCTGACTATTAGAAGGAAAACTATCAAACAGAAAGGACACCCACACCAAAACCCCATCAGTACGTCACCATCATCAAAGACCAAAGGCAGATAAAACCACAAAGATGGGGAGAAAGCAGTGCAGAAAAGCTGGAAATTCAAAAAATCAGAGCGCATCTGCCCCTCCAAAGGAACGCAGCTCATCGCCAGCAATGGAACAAAGCTGGACAGAGAATGACTTTGACGAGGTGAGGCAAGAAGGCTTCAGTCGGTCAAACTTCTCAGAGCTAAAGGAGGAACTACGTAACCAGTGCAAAGAAACTAAAAACCTTGAAAAAAGAATGGATGAATGGATAACTAGAATAATCAATGCAGAGAAGACCTTAAAAGAACTGATAGAGATGAAAACCATGACACGAGAAATACGTGACAAATGCACAAGCTTCAGTAACCAACTTGAACAACTGGAAGAAAGAGTATCAGCAATTGAAGATCAAATGAATGAAATGAAGCAAGAAGATAAGTATGGAGAAAAAAGAGTAAAAAGAAATGAACAAAGCCTCCAAGAAGTATGGGATTATGTGAAAAGACCAAATCTACGTCTGATTGGGGTGCCTGAAAGTGAGGGGGAAAAAGGAACCAAGTTGGAAAACACTCTTCAGGATATCATCCAGGAGAACTTCCCCAACCTAGTAAGGCAGGCCAACATGCAAATTCAGGAAATACAGAGAACACCACAAAGATACTCCTCGAGAAGAGCAACTCCAAGACACATAATCGTCAGATTTACCAAAGTTGAAATGAAGGAAAAAATGTTAAGGGCAGCCAGAGAGAAAGGTCAGGTTACACACAAAGGGAAGCCCATCAGACTAACAGCAGATCTCTCGGCAGAAACTTTCCAAGCCAGAAGAGAGTGGAAGCCAATATTCAACATTCTTAAAGAAAAGAATTTTCAACCAAGAATTTCATAGTCAGCCAAACTAAGTTTCATAAGTGAAGGAGAAATAAAATCCTTGACAGACAAGCAAATGCTTAGAGATTTTGTCACCACCAGGCCTGCCCTACAAGAGATCCTGAAGGAAGCACTAAACATGGAAAGCAACAACAGGTACCAGCCCTTGCAAAAACATGTCAAAATATAAAGTCCATCGATGCTAGGAAGAAACTGCATCAACTAACGAGCAAAATAACCAGCTAATATCATAATGACAGGATCACGTTCACACATAATGATATTAACCTTAAATGTAAATGGACTAAATGTTCCAATTAAAAGACACAGACTGGCAAATTGGATAATAAAGAGTCAAGACCCATCAGTTTGCTGTATTCAGGAGACCCATCTCACAGGCAGAGATACACATAGGCTCAAAATAAAGGGATGGAGGAAGATCTACCAAGCGAATAGAAAACAAAAAAAAAGCAGGGGTTGCAATACTAGTCTCTGATAAAACAGACTTTAAACCATCAAAGATCAAAAGAGACAAAGAAGGCCATTGCATAATGGTAAAGGGATCAATTCATCAGGAAGAGCTAACTATCCTAAATACATATGCACCCAATACAGGAGCACCCAGATTCATAAAGCAAGTCCTTAGAGACTTACAAAGAGACTTAGACTCCCATACAATAATAATGGGAGACTTTAACACCCCACTGTCAACGAGTGGGGTGTTAACACCCCACAAGATCAACGAGACAGAAAGTCAACAAGGACATCCAGGAATTAAACTCAACTCTGCACCAAGTGGACCTAATAGACATCTACAGAACTCTCCAACCCAAATAAAGAGAATATACATTCTTCTCAACACCACATCACACTTATTCCAAAAATGACCACATAGTTGGAAGTAAAGCACTCCTCAGCAAATGTAAAAGAACAGAAATTATAACAAACTGTCTCTCAGACCACAGTGCAATTAAACTAGAACTCAGGACTAAGAAACTCAATCAAAACCACTCAACTACATGGAAACTGAACAACCTGCTCCTGAATGACTACTGGGTACATAACGAAATGAAGGCAGAAATAAAGATGTTCTTTGAAACCAATAAGAACAAAGATACAACATACCAGAATCTCTGGGACACATTTAAAGCAGTGTGTAGAGGGAAATTTATAGCACTAAATGCCCACAAGAGAAAGCTGGAAAGATCTAAAATTGACACCCTAACATCACAATTAAAAGAACTAGAGAAGCAAGAGCAAACACATTCAAAAGCTAGCAGAAGGCAAGAAATAACTAAGATCAGAGCAGAACTGAAGGAGATAGAGATACAAAAAACTCTCCAAAAAAAAATCAATGAATCCAGGAACTGGTTTTTTGAAAAAATCAACAAAATTGATAGACCGCTAGCAAGACTAATAAAGAAGAAAAGAGAGAAGAATCAAATAGACGCAACACAAAATGATAAAGGGGATATCACCACCGACCCCACAGAAATACAAACTACCATCAGAGAATACTATAAACACCTCTACGCAAATCAACTGGAAAACCTAGTAGAAATGGATAATTTCCTGGACACTTACACTCTCCCAAGACTAAACCAGGAAGAAGTTGAATCCCTGAACAGACCAATAGCAGGCTCTGAAATTGAGACAATAATTAATGGCCTACCAACCAAAAAAAGTCCAGGACCAGAGGGATTCACAGCCGAATTCTACCAGAGGTACAGGGAGGAGTTGGTACCATTCCTTCTGAAACTATTCCAATCAATAGAAAAAGAGGGAATCCTCCCTAACTCATTCTACGAGGCCAGTATCATCCTGATACCAAAGCCTGACAGAGATACAACAAAAAAAGAGAATTTTAGACCAATCTCCCTGATGAACATCGATGCAAAAATCCTCAATAAAATACTGGCAAACTGAATCCAGCAGCACATCAAAAAGCTTATCCACCATGATCAAGTGGGCTTCATCCCTGGGATGCAAGGCTGGTTCAACATACGCAAATCAATAAATGTAACCTAGCATATAAACAGAACCAAAGACAAAAACTACATGATTATCTCAATAGATGCAGAAAAAGCCTTTGACAAAATTCAACAGTCCTTCATGCTAAAAACTCTCAATAAATTCGGTATTGATGGAACATATCTCAAAATAATAAGAGTTATTTATGACAAACCCACAGCCAATATCATACTGAATGGGCAAAAACTGGAAGCATTCCCTTTGAAAACTGGCACAAGACAGGGATACCCTCTCTCACCACTCCTACTCAACATAGTGTTGGAAGTTCTGGCTAGGGCAATCAGGCAAGAGAAAGAAATCAAGGGTATTCAGTTAGGAAAAGAAGTCATCAAATTGTCCCTGTTTGCAGATGATATGATTGTATATTTAGAAAACCCCATTGTCTCAGCCCAAAATCTCCTTAAGCTGATAAGCAACTTCAGCAAAGTCTCAGGATACAAAATCAATGTGCAAAAATCACAAGCATTCTTATACACCAGTAACAGAGAGCCAAATCATGAATGAACTCCCATTCACAATAGCTTCAAAGAGAATAAAATACCTAGGAATCCAACTTACAAGGGATGTAAAGGACCTCTTCAAGGAGAACTACAGGCCACCGCTTAGTGAAATACAAGAGGACACAAACAAATGGAAGAACATACCATGCTCATAGATAGGAAGAATCAATATTTTGAAAATGGCCACACTGCCCAAGGTAATTTATAGATTCAATGCCATTGCCATCAAGCCACCAATGACTTTCTTCACAGAATTGGGAAAAAAACTGCTTCAAAGTTCATATGGAACCAAAAAAGAGCCCGCATTGCCAAGACAATCCTAAGTCAAAAGGGCAAAGCTGGAGGCGTCACGCTACCTGACTTCAAACTATACTACAAGGCTACAGTAACCAAAACCGCATGGTACTGGTACCAAAACAGAGATGTAGACCAACGGAACAGAATAGAGCCCTCAGAAATAATACCACCCATCTACAGCCATCTGATCTTTGACAAACCTGACAAAAACAAGAAATGGAGAAAGGATTCCCTATTTAATCAATGGTGCTGGGAAAATTGGCTAGCCATAAGTAGAAAGCTGAAACTGGATCCTTTCCTTACTCCTTATATGAAAATTGATTCAAGATGGATTAGAGATTTAAATGTTAGACCTAAAACCATAAAAACCCTAGAAGAAAACCTAGGTAATACCATTCAGGACATAGGCATGGGCAAGGACTTCATGTCTAAAACACCAAAAGCAACAGCAACAAAAGCCAAAATTGACAAATGGAATCTAATTAAACTAAAGAGCTTCTGCACAGCAAAAGAAACTACCATCAGAGTGAACAGGCAACTTACAGAATGGGAGAAAATGTTTGCAATCTACTCATCTGACAAATGGCTAATATCCAGAACCTATAAAGAACTCAATCAAATTTACAAGAAAAAAACAAACAACCCCATCAAAAAGTGGGCAAAGGATATGAACAGACACTTCTCAAAAGAAGACATTCATACGCCAACAGACACATGAAAAAATGCTCATCATCACTCACCATCAGAGAAATGCAAATCAAAACCACAATGAGATACCATCTCACACCAGTTAGAATGGCAATCATTAAAAAATCAGGAAACAACAGGTGCTGGAGAAGATGTGGAGAAATAGGAACACTTACACTGTTGGTGGGACTGTAAACTAGTTCAACCATTGTGGAAAACAGTGTGGTGATTCCTCAGGGATCTAGAACTAGAAATAGCATTTGACCCAGCCATCCCATTACTGGGGATATACCCAAAGGATTATAAGTCATGCTGCTATAAAGACACATGCACACGTATGTTTACTGTGGCACTATTCACAATAGCAAAGACTTGGAATCAACCCAAATGTCCATCAGTGACAGACTGGATTAAGAAAATGTGGCACATATATACCATGGAATACTATGCAGCCATTAAAAAGGATGAGTTCGTGTCCTTTGTAGGGACATGGATGCAGCTGGCAACCATCATTCTCAGCAAACTATCACATGAACAGAAAACCAAATACTGCATGTTCTCACTCATAGGTGGAAATTGAACAATGAGATCGCTAGGACACAGTAAGGGGAGCATCACACACCAGGTCCTATTGTGGGGAGGGGGTAGGGGGGAGAGATAGCATTAGGAGATATATCTAATGTAAATGACGAGTTAATGGGTGCAGCACACCAACATGGCACATGTATACATACATAACAAACCTGCACGTTGTGCGCATGTACCCTAGAACTTAAAGTATAATAAAAACAAATAAATAAAAATAAAAATAAATAAATAAATAAATAAGTAAAACTGTTCCAAAAATATAATATTTTAAAATACCTGTTTGCTGTTAATAAAATTAAATGAGCATGCTGGAAAAAAAAAAAAGCAAGACCATGATGAAAAAGAAATGACCTACAAGTTTAAGAGATAAGAATACAATGTTTATAATCCTAATTGTGTTCCCCTTTTTTTCAAAGTCCAGGTTCCAGGTTTATATTATATAATCCTAATGTTTAACCTTTAATATTAATAACAATATTTAATTCTAAATTCTGCCCCAAGAAGAGAATTTTTATAATCCTAATATTTATCCTCAAATTCAGAAGTACATGATACACCAAATATATGCAGCTAGGAAAAAGGACCAATTAGAGAAAAAGAAAATGAACAAAAACTTTCAAATATGATTGCTGAAATTTAAAAATTAACTGAAATCCTAAATAATAAAATAAGTGGGGATAAACACCAAGCTTGAGAGCTCAAAGATAAAGTCAAGGAAGAGCAATAAAAGAAGAGAGTTTGCATGGATACAAAGAGGGAACAACAGACACTGGGGCCTATTTCAGGGTGGAGGGTGAGAGGAGGGAGAGGATCAGAAACAGTAACAATTGGTACTTACTAAGCTTAGTACCTGGGTAACCAAATAATCTGTACAACAAACCCCCATAACATGAGTTTCCCTATATAACAAATCTGCATATGTACCCCTGAACCTAAAATAAAAGTATACAAAAGAGAGCTTGGCAGTTCTTCAAAAGATTGAATAAAGTTACCATTTTATCCAGCAATCTCACTACTCTAAGAGAAATAAAAACGTATGTTCACACAAAACCTTGTAGACAAATGTTCAGAGCACCATGATTCCTAATAGCCAAAAGTGGAAACAACCCCAAATGTCTATCAAGACCACATAAGCAAAATGTGGTATAGCCATACAAGGATTATTCAGCTATAAAAGGAATGAAGTACTCACACGTTCCACAATATGGATGAACCTTGAAAACATTATGCTAAATGACAGCATCTAGACACGAAAGGCCACATACTGTATGATTCCATTTATATGAAATATCAAGAATAGGCAAATCAGTCGACAGGAAGTAGATTAGTGCTTGCCAGGGGTTGGAGAAGAATGGGTACTGGGTTTCACTGGGTGAGAAAAATGTTCTCAAATTAGATAATGGCAATGGTTGAACAACTTTCAATATACTAACACCTACTGAACTGTACACATTGAAACGGTGAATTTTATGGTATGTGAATTATATCTCAATAAACAAGAGAAAGTGAGAAAGCAAAAGAAAATTTGAAAGAAGAGTCAAGAGACACAAACTCCCACACCCATCCTGTAGGGGTTTCAGGAGCAGAAAAAGGAGGAAATAGTGAGGAAGAAATCTAAGAAATAACATGAAAGCTAAAGAAGGGATGAAGAGGCTGGGCATTGTGGCTCACACCTGTAATCCTAGCACTTTGGGAGGCCAAAGCAGGTGGATCACTTGAGGTCAGGAGTTCGAGAGCAGCCTGGCCAACATGGGGGAAACCCATCTCTACTAAAAACAAAAATTAGCTGGGCATGGTGGCGCACACCTGTAATCCCAGCTACTCGGTAGGCGGTAGGCTGAGGCAGGAGAATCGCTTGAACCCAGGAGGCGGAGGTGGCAGTGAGCCAAGATCATGCCACTGCACTCCAGCCTGGTGACAGAGCAAGGCTCTGTCTCAAAATAAATGGAAAGAAAAGAAGGGAAGGAAGGGACAAGAGGGACAGGAGCGGGGAAGGAAGGGATGGAAGGGACAGGATGGGAGAAGGAGGGGAGGGAAGGGAAGGGAAGGGAAAGGGGCAGGCAGGCAGGAGCAAATTAGTAAAAAGAGATTCCTAGAGACAATCTAGTAAAATTTACAGTCCTAGAATGAAAAGAAAAGCTAACTCAAACAAGACACACAAAAGAGGGGGAAAAAAAGGTAAGGGTGACCCCCAAATCCTACAGAGCTACAGTTAGTATAGGGGAGAGAGCTCAAATTCCTAAGCATGGCGCAGAGGTAAGCCACTGAGAGACCTTGAAAACAAACAAACAAAAAAAACGACCAGCCAGGCACAGTGGCTCACGCCTATAATCCCAGCACTTTGGGAGGCCAAAGTAGGTGGATCACCTGAGGTCAGGAGTTCAAGACCATCTGGCGAACACGGTGAAACCCCATCTCTATAAAACTATAAAAATTAACCGGGCATGATGGCAAGTGCCTATAATCCCAGCTACTCGGGAGGCTGAGGCGAATAATTGCTTGAACCGAGGAGGCAGAGGTTACAGTGAGCTGAGATCACGCCATCACACTCCAGCCTGGACGACTGAGCAAGACTCCGTCTCAAACAAAAAAAAACTACCAAATGATAAAATGCAATCAATCAAGAGGAGAACTACAGCAAAGAAACAGGAAAAGTGTTTTTTAATTAAAAACATTTTAATTAAAGCATTACTTTAATTAAATTTACTTTACCTTATTCAAGTATAAAACTCTTATTTAAAAAATAGAAAAATGCTTCCTAAATTCGCATCTCAAAAAGGCACCTGCCACAGTAAAAAGCAACCTATGTAATAAGAGAAGACATTTGCAATCATTTATCTGACAAGGGGTTAATATCTAGAATATATAAAAAACCCTACAACTCAACAACATAAAACTCAATTCAAAAATTGGCAAATGACTTGACTAGACCTTTCTCCAAAGAAGTTATACAAATAGCCAACAATCACATGAAAAGATGTTCAACATCACTAGTCACAAAATACAAATCAAAACCATGAGATACTACTTCACACCCATCAGGATAGCTGTTAGCAAAAAACAAAAACAGAAAACACTAACGTTCATAGCAGCATTGTTCACAATAGCCAAAAGATATAAATGAGCCAGTGCCCAACAACAGATGAAAAGATAAACAAAACGTGGTATGTACATACAACGGGATATTATTCAGCCTCAAAAAGGAATGAAATGCTGACACGTTAGTTATAACATGGATGAACGCTGCAAATGAAACCAGACCAACTGTCCTATAGAACTGATGTTTACGGTCTGTTAAAATAAACATAGAAATTGACCCTCCTAGTCTTAAACCTTGAGAAAGTTACATTTGTCTTATCTGAGTTCCTTTCTTGGGAAACCAACCATCAGGCCTCCCAGATAGTTATCAAGGAACTGAAACTTAACAGATCACCACATCTGGACCATAAGATACCAGACCCCCTCACTCATCACAACTGCCTGATCAACTACCTGCTTCCTGTCAACCAACTCCTCTTCCTCACCCTTCCCTAATTCCTGTTTTCCCATACATGATTACATTCCTTCCCTGCTAAATAAACCCCTGGTTTTAGTTAGTTGAGGAGACAAATTTGAGACTGATCTCCCATCTCCTTAGCTGCAGCACCCAATTGAAGCCTTCTTCCCCAGCAATACTCATTGTCTCCGTGATTGGCTTTCTGTGTTATGAACAAGAGGACCTAGACCAAACCCCTTGATGTTTCGGTAGCAATATGAGGCACTCACTATAAGCAAATTCACAAAGACAGAATAAGTAGAGTATGGGTTACCAGGACTGGGGAAGGGAAAAGGGAAGTTACTGTTTAATGGGTAAGGAGATTCTGTTTAAGATGATGAAAAAGTTCTGGAAATGAATAGTGGTGATGGTTATACAAAAATGAGAATGAACTCAATGCCACTGTACACATAAAAATGGCTAAAATGGAATGTTTTAAATTATGCATAATTTACAATTAACAATTTTTTAAATTACAGTATTACACTATTACTGCATGTGAATTATACCTCAAAGTTGACTGGCAAGGATAAAAGGATATATAATTTGATAAAAACTCAATGTTGGAAGTTCTAACAAAAGGCATTTTAAACACACTGATTGGGATTATATATTGATACAATTTTAATTTTTTTTTTTTTTTTTTTTTTTTTTTTGAGACAGAGTCTTGCTCTGTTGCCCAGGCTGGAGTGCAGTGGCCGCATCTCAGCTCACTGCAAGCTCCACCTCCCGGGTTCACGCCATTCTCCTGCCTCAGCCTCCGGAGTAGCTGGGACTACGGGCGCCTGCCACCTCGCCCGGCTATTTTTTTTGTATTTTTTAGTAGAGACGGGGTTTCACCGTGTTAGCCAGGATGGTCTCGATCTCCTGACCTCGGGATCCGCCCATCTCGGCCTCCCAAAGTGCTGGGATTACAGGCTTGAGCCACCGCGCCCGGCCACAATTTTAATTTTTAAGAGTATTTCAGCAATTTTTCAGAAGTCACAAAAATATTTACTGCCTTCTATCCATTTGTTCTAATTCTATGAATATTCCCTAAAGCAAAAAAGAAAAAGCAGGCACAAAGATTTAATCTCAAAAATGTTCATCAGAATGTTGTTTATAACATTATAATACTATCCAAAAATAGTAAACAAAATGATCAGATATTCATAACATATAAAAAGTTTATCTTAAGTATTATGTATTTTATTTTTAAATGTTAATAACATTTAAAATATATAATACATATGTTACAGGGAAAACAAACACATAAAATTATATCATGTGATTCTAATTTTTTACATGCAAAACAAAACTAAGGAATAAATATCTCTACTTCAATAATAATTATCTCCCAGACTAAGTTAAGGACCCTTTACCATGTGCTGTCAAGGTAATATAACCTGAGGTCAGAGAAAACCTCGCTGGAAGTGGCTTTGAATGGATAAAGAGAATAAAAGAGGATTCCTACCAGAGAACTTGTCTACCTCAGTATCATTTTATTCAAATTAAAACTGTTTTACAATCAAACTTCAATTTTTAAAAGTGGGGGAAAAAAACAGTATGTGTGAATTTTGATATCCAAGCAGATACTAAAACCAATCTCTGGGCTGATACACAGGGATGACTGTACTTGAAAATGATCTGTTTTAAATGTCAGCAGGGGGCACCCCATTCAAGGATATAACACGTTTTAAATAAAAGTGCTTAAATAAATATCTCATTGATTCATTTTTAATGAGCATACCATTAGCTTTCTCAAAGTATTAAATACTCAGCCATTACCTAAAAATCCTAGTTTCTATTACCAGGTTTTACTTTGGGAGAGTAACATTAGAAGATGTATAGTAAGAATTACCCTTATTATTAAGCATTTGTTAAACTCCTATTGGTTCACCCATATTTCACCAGCATAGAAGAATAATTATCATACCACTGCCACAATTCGCAAAATTCTTTCACCTCCATTTTTTCATGTGCCTGTCCTAACAATCATGAGATAAGCAAGCTTGATGATAATAACTACAACTTCTACAACCCCAACCCCATTGTAAATGAAATACCCACTAAGAATCAGGCACTATACAAGGTATCTCATATATTTACCTCATTCAAAGTTGAACAATTACCAAAAATCTATGAAGTAGTTATCCCATCCCAATTTTACAGATGAGGAAACTGAGGCTCAGCAATTAAAAGTACTTGGCCCAGAAAGCAGATCTTTGATCCACACCCAGGTCTGTCTGAATCCTAAACCTATGCCATTTCCTTGTCCCAGCCACACTCCCCAGGAAGCAGAGATAGAGAAAAAGATAATCATTTGGCCAAGTCTTATTGGCAACCAGAACCGAGGGCCTTCTAACACTTGATTTACTGTGCTTTTCACCTGGTATGTTGCTTCTATAAAAAGCAAGGACACTTCCTTCCATCAGGAGTTTATAAATCTTAATCCCATTAGATTGTAAATAACATCTAGGGAAGCTATGTGCTACAAGAGGGAAAGATAACAGTGGGCAAGGGAAACTTCGAGGAAGTATAACTAAATTAATACACAGGGATCAGGGTTTAAGTATTTTATAACCAATACTCAAAACAGTAACAGTGAGCCAGGCACAGTGGCTCACACCTGTAATCCTAACACTTTGCAAGTCAGAGATGGGAGAATCACTTGAGTCCAGGAGTTCAAAACCAGCCTGGGCAACATAGTGGGAGACCTTGTTTCTACGAAAATAAAAAAACAGTAACAGTTAATAAAGTTTCCAGGAGTACCTTAGATAATCCCAGAATTGTATTTATAATATTAGGAGAAGGGCCATTTTTAATATTCTAAAATTTATAATTGGAATGCCCATAAAAATTGCCTATGAATAGAGTCATCATTACATCAGAACAATGTATGATAATTACTTAGGACTCTGCTTTTGATAAATATGTACGCTGTAACTACTTAATAAAGCCACGAAAAATAATTTTTAAAATATAAATGTTACTTACATATCCCAGTTTGGAGCAATCCGCAAATGCTGGATTAGCAATTGGAACTAGATTAAAAAATTTAAATGTAAAAAAAGAAAAAATTAAAATGTTTAAGTCACAAAACATACAAAATGACAGCAAAGTTAACAGCCCAGGATTTTATAAAAAGGAAGTTTACACTGTACACCAAAAATGATATTTACTAAATTACAAAGGCAATAGTATACAAATAAGATTAAAATAAAAACTAAGAACAGTACTTTTAATTTCTCCTACCATTTTATATTCGCTAAATTACTGCCCTTACCTGACAGACACACACCAACTATCAAAAAAAGTAACCTTAATACTATCCTGGAAGCAAATGAACTTAAATTTTTTCAAGCCAATTCCCAAATGAGGGACCACTATGGAAAACATCTCCGAACCACTGTAATTCCTTTCTGAGGATGACTTCAAAAACTCTGCCAATCGATGCTCAAACATGAGCCAAAAGAAACAAAAACCAAAAACACTCTGACAAATTCCCTTGAGCTTACCAATAGACCAAGATAGTCCAAAAAGTAATATTCCCAGGGGAAGAGGAAAAAAAATGTTCTAGAGGATTGATGTCTTCCTTCAATGTTATATCAGAAACTTTGCAGTTTACCAAAGGACCCAGTAAAGGAACCAACACCCCCAACCCATTCCACATGGGGAGTTCATTCCAGTCACTAATGAGAAGGTAAAAGGTCTTATGACATCACTTTTTTATTTTTTTTATTTTTAATTTTTTTATTTTTTTGAGATGGAGTTTCACTCTTTTTGCCCAGGCTGGAGTTCAGTGGTTCCATCTCAGCTCACTGCAACCTCTGCCTCCCAGGTTCAAGTGACTCTCCTGCCTCAGCCTCCCAAGTAGCTGGGATTACAGGAGTGCACCACCACACCCAGCCAATTTTGTACTTTTAGTAGAGACAGGGTTTTGCCACGTTGGCCAGGCTGGTTTCAAACTCCTGACCTCAGGTGATCCACCCACCTTGGCCTCCCAAAGTGCTGGGATTACAGACATGAGCCACCACGCCCAGCCTGATTTCAGGTATTTTTTTAAAATCTTACAAGTTAACATAAAATGGAAACCTGAGTATTACAAACAAATACAGTTCAAAATCACCATCTACTCTCATCTACTTTAGGACCTAAGGATTAAACAGAGGATAATTTTCATAAACCTAAAATCGTGATAAATCAGTTTTTTCATGGTAGTTAAATCAAACTGATATTTCAGCACTTGTTTGAGCCTCTATAAAAACAGAAATTAAAATGCATAAGGCATGTCACAAAGGCCTACCAGGGGGGAATGGAGGAGCCTGGTGGCCACCTCCTGGTGACCAGCCACCACACACAAATAGCAAAGGAGATTCAGCTTGGCTCGGGAGGCCCCCATGCTCTTCTCATTGGAGTCGATCTGCGAGCACACTTGTTGCAAAAAGGCATTCCAATCTTGGTCTTTCAGAAATAATAACTTATCCACTGCCATGGAAAGAAAATAATAAAAGTATGATGATGGGAAAAAGAACTGCTGGAAACATTACATGAGAAATAAACACAAAATTACAACAGCTAAGATGAGGACAAACATTACACTGTCAAAACTAAAAATACTCCAAAGATGACACTACTTTTATTTGTCCTTCCATATTCCTAATCTCTTTATCTATCCATGGAAACTTTTTAACCACTTCAATGGAAAGCTATACTTTCAAATAAAGCAGATGTCCTAAGCAGAACTGTCCCACAACCTACACCATAACAAAATGCAAAGTTCAATACAACTGGAGTAAAAGACAAAAGAGCCTTTGTATAAATAAATCAACTCTCAAATATTGAGAAAAGCACAAATCCTACAGTTCTTAAAAAGTTCCAATAAAATTATTGTAAAAAATAACGAGAATAACATGATAGCTAAAAATCACCTGAAATCCCTACCTCCAAATCCCTATACAAAAAAATGGCAAAATCTAGGAAATGTGATATCCCCTAAAATTAACATATTTTTGGCTGATCTCTATCTTTAGGCAAAATAAATTATAAATATAATTTCCTAAATAACTCAAAGAAGAAAAGGGAAATAGTATTTCCAGGTAATAATTCTCTAGGTTTGCATAAATAGTCCTACTTGGCTCTGAAAGCACTATTAATAATACTTAGCTTCAAAAACGTCCTTCTACACAGTTTCTTTTTTGTTTTTATCAGTAATTAAGTTGATCGATATAAACCCTTAGCTGGTTTATTGAAACCTAAATATATTTTAAATTTACTTCAAATCATAGATTCTACTCTAGCCACAATGAATAATTTTTCCCAAATCAAGTTTAACAGCTTAAAATATAATTTGTTAAACAAAAAAAAAACAGTTTAAAGTATGTGAAAATTTCTGATGGTCACCCTAAGTAAGACTTTTGTTAGCTCAACAGAAACGTAATAATTATCCCTTAAGTATCTCCACTCCCATACCACCTCCACAGTCATGAACCACTTAGTCCCATTCTCAAATGCCCTGGTCCCTCCAATAGAATCCCAATCCTTCATTGTTGTCCCCAAACCTGTACACCTACACCAGCCATAAATGGTGGAAATGCAACCAGCTCTAAGAAGGGAAGGGAAAAGAAGACCTCCTACCCACTCTATAGGAAAACCAGTCCAGATCTACAGGAACCTCCCCACCCAGAAGAGAACAGGGCAGCCCAGACTCAGCTAAGAAATGTCAACAGATGGCACAAATGAATTAGATTGTTTACAATTTGTATAACACTGCCCCAAGAATATAGGCAATTGTCAAGACGAAATAAATTTAGTTATTCACATACAAATATTCTATTTGCAAATAAATTTCATACTTGTATCTGTATACAAAGAGTCTACATGTTTGATAAGTCCTTTATGATCCTACCTGAATATGCTGGTAGATGCAATATTTTTGCATCAAATTTAACTGGTGGCTGTTTCATTATCTGTGGTTTAAAAAAAAAAAAAAAAGCTTTTGAGACAATTTTTAAGATGGATATCTATCTCCTTATATGTCCCTTATGTCAGATAATAAATCAATGAGGACAAAAAATGTGTAAAATTTGTTACCAAAAAGAATAAGAACAATGACTTTTCAGATTAAAAACATACAAATATAGATAATAAGTTTTTTTTTAATCATTTCAATTGATATCTGTAAAAAAATAAAGCTTCACAGAAAATATTCACCCCTATCTTGGCTTATTTTTTAGCTAATTTACCTCTAATTAGAAATTCAGTCATTCAACAAATATCTACTGGGTTCCTGCCAAGGTAAGGCTTTATGCCAAGTGCTAATGGCGATACAAAGATATAAAAGACACAATCCTATTTTCAGAGAGCTGACATCCTAGTTGGGAAGATGAGACAAACATTTGATAAACAACGAAATATTTCGCAATTCAAAACATGCAGGACATAACTACAGACAAAACACTGGACAGAAAGAATTTTTTTGTAAACAGCAGTTTAGAGAATACAGCAAGCACTTTAGTTGATATAGTTAGGACTGGGTTTACAGAAGAGGTAGAAGGTAGGTTGAGGTGTTGAAGGATGGTTAGAACTTTATGGTTATATCAGAGAAGACACCATTCCAGGAAGCCATAATAGTATGAATTGGAAAGTGCACAACTTATTTGAGAAATGTGAAGAAACCATGTAGTTGGATCCATGAGTTTAGGACAGCCAGACACTTCATCCTGAGACTTTTAATCAAAAATTCAACCATCATTTCCATACCTAACTTCTGCAACACTTCTATATACAGTATTTTTAAACCCTTTACTAATTAAGTAACCAGCATTACTGTATTTACTGTAGTAATCTTACTAAAATGCATATTCTCATTCTAATCTCATAATCCAAATTCATAATCTCATTCTAATCATGAGAAACCCTCAGACAAACCTAAATTAAGGGATGTTCTACAAAACACCCAACCAGTTACTCTTCAAAGTGTCAAGGACTTGAGTCATACGTTTTATAACATGTATTACAAAAAAATACAAAGGCCAGGCTTGAGGCCAGGCGCGGTGGCTCACGCCTGTAATCCCAGCACCTTGGGAGTCCTAGGCAGGTGGATCATGAGGTCAGGAGTTCAAGACCAGCCTGGCCAACATGGTGAAACTTCATCTCTACTAAAACTACAAAAATTAGCCAGGCATGGTGGCAGGTGCCTATAATCCCAGCAACTCAGGAGGCTGAGGCAGGAAAATAGCTTGAACCCGGGTGGAAGAGGTTGCAGTGAGCCGAGATCACGCCACGCCACTGCACTCCAGTCTTGGTGACACAGTGAGACTCCATCTCAAAAAAAAAAAAAAAAAAAGACAAAGTGTCAAGATCATGAAAGACAAGAAAGGTCTGAGAAATTCTGACAAGGCCATGAAAGACTAGGACAGACTATACGAGACTAAGGAGGCATAACAACTAACTGTAACGTGGAATCCTGGAACAAAAAAAAAAAAAAAAAAGAACATTAGAGGCAACTGGTAAAATTCAAATAAGTTTGGTAGTTTAGTTAATAGCACTATACTCATGTTTTTGTGTTTTTTTTTTTTCCTTTTCTTTTTCAGGAAGAATTAGAAAGGAGCAACCAGGGTATTACAAGCCCTCATTACACAGAGATATTAATCAAGTATTATGCAACTCCAATTACCACATTCTACTGCCCTCCACAAGGAGGAACAGATAAGGATTATCCCGCCTGACTAACGTTATACTAATGTTAATTCCCAGGTTTTGCAAACTATACTAAAGACCTATGAGATGTGAACATTAAGAGCAGCTGGGCGAAAGGTATATAGGAACTCTCAATTATTTTTGAACTTTTTCTCTAAGACTAAAAGTTTAAAATTAAAAGTTAAACACAAAAATTTCTATTGATTAAGGCTTCCTAGAAACTATCAGATATGGTTATAAGAGGGAAAAAAGAAACACAGAATATTGTCTAAAGCAAGCTTGTCCAACCCGCAGCCCATGGGCTGCATGCAGCCCAAGATGGCTTTGAATATGGCCCAACACAAATTCATAAACTTTCTCAAAACATTGTAAGATTTTTTTGCATTTTTTTTTGTTTTTTAGTTCATCAGTTATCATTAGTGCATTTCATGTGTGGCCCAAGACAATTCTTCCAGTGTGGCCCAGGGAAGCCAAAAGATTGGACACCCCTGATAAAGATAACACAAATTGTTCTAGAAAGTCCAATTTGAAAATGCCCCAATGCCCATCAAACTTAGCATAATAAAGTAACTCTGCCAGACATACGAACTCACAAAAAGAATTAGCTCCATTATGAAAAATAGCTAAATAATCTATATGAAATGCTGTCTATCTAGAAAATAAAAATGAATCCAGGAACCCTTATGGTCTAAACCACAGTAATGTTCCCAATGAGATAAGAAAAAACAGTCATGAATTAATACAGAAAAAGACATTGAAAAAGGAAAAAGAAGCAGGAAAATTAAAATAGAGAATAAGTAGTGGAATGTGAGTATGCTGGGGAGCTGGAAGTCAAGACAAAACAGAGGGACTTAGAAATGAATTTGTTTTTTAAAGCAGATACTCATTATCCCCTAGCAATAAAGTATTATATTCCAAAAGACAAGAAGCAAAAAAACTCACACTGGTTTAGAAGTACATTGTGAACTATGATTCCTCAAGCTCCCATGTCTCCTCACCGTCTCCCCTGCAGTCTTAACAACCTGTGAGAGGGTAGGGCTTCTGTGTGATATGCCTGCCCAGCCCAGCCTGGTGAGCAGTGCCCTCTGACTGCTTCTGCCTTCCAAATACATCAGAGACTAGAATATTTAGAGTGATTCACATTAGTGCGTATGGAGAAACAAAGGGACCGAGAGCTAAGGTCTGAGGTCAGGAGGCTGGCAACCCCTCCATGGCATGTGGAAGAAAGCAGTGGTGAGAGGCAGAGCTGACTCATTCAAAACAGAGGGGGGAAAACTTAGAACTCCAGTGAAGTGGAAGTGAAGGCAGAGGAAAGGGTTGCAGATACAGCGGGAGCGGGAAATGTAGACATGCAGCACAAATGAAACAGAAGCAGACAAGAGAAACAGGAAAGATTAGACAGTAAATAATATTCTGAATGAAAATCTCATGCAGATTTCAGATCTCAGTAAAGTCTACAACTCAGTTGTTAGAGTATCTTTCCACACCTTTGGATTGTCGATAATGGGGGTGACAACAAGATCTGAGTCTGTGTAGATAAGCTCTCTCATCTGGGATTCCAGGTCCTGCTGACTCAGGTGTCCAGTTGCAATCTGAAATGAGAACAAAAATTAGACTTTGTTTCTGTGACTAATGTAGATCTTTAAAACACAGAACTAATAAGATGCTGAGGAAGACAACACTATAAAATATCACCTATATCAATGTACTTCAACTGCTATTCAAGACGCTTGTAGTCTTATTTGATTTTCACAAAAATCCTAAACTGTAGGCACCATCATTCCCATTTTACAGATAAAAATATAAAACTCTGAGAAAGTAACTGAATTGCTCATGTTACCACTAAGGCTGGCTAGTACTAGAAAAAATATCTTTACAATTCAATGTTCTAAACTGTGATGAGGCAAATTGGTTTTTCCATTACCAGCATGGCTTTTTTTTTTTTTTTTTGAGATAGAGTCTCACTCTGTCACACAGGCTAAAGTGCAGTGGCACAATCTTGGCTCACTGCAACCTCTGCCTCCCGGGTTCAAGCGATTCTCCTGCTTCAGCCTCCCAAGTAGTGAAATTACTGGTGCACGCCACCACGCCCAGCTAATTTTTATATTTTCAGTAGAGTCGGGGGTTTCACCATGTTGGTCAGGCTGGTCTCGAACTCCTCATCTCAGGAGTTCTCAGGTAATCTGCCTGCCTTGGCTTCCCAGAGTGCTGGGATTACAGGCATGAGCCATGTGCCTGAACCACAGCTTTATTTTTCATTCCCAGAATGCTAATCAATTTACTTCTGCTTTACAGAATATTCAATGTGAAGTTGAAGCTGTAACATAAAAAAATGTTCAAACTTAAATACAGACCCGTTACCTAAGTGTTAAACCTCAATTATTTATTAAGCCTAGTTAGAGCTGATACATAATGAAGTGAATCAGCAGACAGTCACCATCAGTTATTCCTCTGAGATGGTTCTTTGTGCTTTATTTAAACATAATTTGTATTCCTAGTGTTACACCTCAGTATTTCCCATCAGGAAAAAAAAAAAAAAGAGAGAGAGAGAATTTATGCTTAAGAACCTTAAAAGAAACAATGATTAGCAAACTAAATAAAATAAAAAAGTAAATCAGTGAAGTAAGGAATAAGGAAAATAAAGTATCCAAAACTGAATGAGGAAGGGGCATGGATAAAGGAACAGAGGAGTTAGCTAAGAAAGTTCTGGAAACCCAAGCTGCCCCTTGCAACTCAGACGAAAGACAAGAAAACACACAAAGAGGCCAGGCGTAGTGGCTCACCCCTGTAATCCCAGCACTTTGGGAGGCCGAGGTGGGCAGATCATGAGGTCAGGAGTTTGAGACCAGCCTGACCAACATGGGAAACACCATCTCTACTAAAAATACAAAGATTAGCCAGGAGTGGTAGCATGCACCTGTACTTCCAGCTCCTCAGGGGGCTGAGGCAGGAGGATCGCTTGAACCTGGGAGGCGGAGGTTGCAGTGAGCCGAGATCACACCACCACACTCCAGCCTAGGTGACAGAGCGAGACTACGTTTAAAAAAAAAAAAAAAAAAAACCCACAAAGAATGAAGAGGAAGTTTGTTTAAAACAAGAAAATCTAAGTTTAAGAACATGGACTTTCAATTAAAGAAAAAAAAAAAGACAGATGGACTTTCATGGCAAAAAGACAGGGATAAACTCACATTGCCAAAAAAAAGATGGACTTTCAAGGCAAAAAGACAGGAGTAAACTTTCATTGCCACTTGTTAATTATGTGCTCTTTGGGAATTTAAAGAAAAAAGCTTTGTTTTCTTTATCTATAACAAAGATTAAAATGAACAAGCTTTCAGGTTTGTGAAGAATAAACATAAAGCATTTAAAACAATGCCTGGCACTACTTGAGAGAAGACAGTGATAGTTTATCAAGACATTTAAATATATACATCATACTTGCTTCAGTGGAGAATGGATAGAGGGGAGCAATGGAGAACTGAGGGGACCAGTTAGCAGGTTATTGCAAAGCCTGGATGGAAAAGATGGTGTCTTGAGCGAGGAAGGTGGCAAAAGGAAAGGAGTCAATGATAGAGCAAAGGGCTGGATATCCCAGCTGATTTAACACTGAGGAGGAACCACTAGTAAATTATATTAGTCCGTAAAGTAAGACATCAATATTTGAAAGAGGTGGCCAAATTATCTTTACATATAGATGATATAACTGAACATCCAAAAAGCCAAAATTAATCAATGGGAAAACTATTAGAAATAATGTAAGAATTAGTCCAGGCGTGGCGGCTCACGCCTGTAATCCCAGCACTTTGGGAGGCCGAGGTGGGTGGATCACCCGTGGCCAGGAATTCGAGACCAGTCTGGCCAAAATGGTGAAACCCCATCTCTCCTAAAAATACAAAAATTAGCTGGGCTTGGTGGCAGGTGCCTGTAGTCCCAGCTACTCAGGAGGGTGAGGCAGGACAATCACTTGAACCTGGGAGGCAGAGGCTGCAATGAGCCAAGATCATGCCACTGCACTCCAGCCTGGGCAACAGAGCAAGACTCTGTCTCAAAGGGAAAAAAAAAAGAACGTAAGATTAGTAAGGTGCACCAATTAAAAAATTGTATGTGAAAATTAATTTCCTATAGGTAAATTGAATGTATGCACAAATGCCAAGTTATAATAAATATCCCACTCACAATAGCAAAAATATATAAAATAAATTGCTCAGGAATAAACTAAATGATCAATAATTGCAATCAGACCATAATCATTAAATGAAAATAATTGTTATAAAATTATACTCCCTTGTTTCAAAATGAACACATATGTATAGAACCAGAAGTAGTAGTATCAAAATGTATGAGATGGTATGAGATGTATGAGGTTACAGTGAACTACAATCCTACGATCACGCCACTGCACTCCAGCCTGGGCAACAGGCACTCAAAAAAAAAAAAAAAAATGTAATCAGTGTTTACTCAGGAATTACATAGTAAATAATGTTTCTATTTTCTTTGTCCTCTTTTACATTTTACAAATTTTCTACAATTATATATGGTTTGTAATTAAATAAAAAGTGTCACTTAAAAATTATAAAACATAAGGCCAAGCACAGTGGCTCACAACTGTAATCCCAGCTCTTTGGGAGGCCGAGGCCGGCAGATCACTTGAGTCCAGGAGTTTGAGATCAGCCTGGGCAACATGGGGAAACCTCTACTAAAATTACAAAAGATTAGCCAGGCATGGCGGGGCACACTTGTAGTCGCAGCTACTCAGGAGGCTGAGATGAGAGAATCACCTAAGCCCGAGAAGTTGAGGCTGCAATGAGCCACAATCATGCCACTCCACTCCAGTCTGGGTGATAGGAGTGAGGCCCTGTCTGAAAAATAAATAAATAAATAAATAAATAAATAGAGATACATGTGTAAAATAAACTACCTTAGGTATTCACATTATTGATTATATTTCCTCAATACAATGATTATATACTCTTCTTTATAACCATCTGCCAGAAGAGCTTCAACATCTATCACATTTCAGAATGAATTTTTTAATTTACATTGATTTTCTATTTCACATAACCAAAAAATTAGCACAGTGAGATTTTATTATAATCTATTTATACTAAATTTCAAAGCAGAAATAAGCTTCACATGGTCCAAATACACTTCACATTACAACAAAACCACAGTAAAAACTAAAAGCAATTATATTTGTCAAGCAACAAGTAGCATAAAAATAACTTAGAATTAATTCAAAGTAGTTCCGCATTCAACACAACTATGATTGAAAGAAATTAAAGAAGGCCTAAATAAGTACAAATATATCTTGTGTTCGTGGAGGAAAACTTAACATTGTTAAAATGGCAGTACTTCCTAAATTAATCTACACATTCAATGCAACTGTGATTAAAATCCCAGCAGGCTCCTTTGCAGAAACTGACAAGCTGATCTTAAAATTCATATGGAAATACAAGTGACCCAGAACAGCCAAAACCACCTTAAAAATTTTTTTGGAGGATTCATACTTTCTGATTTCAAAGCTTACGAAACAGCTACAGTAATCAAGAGTGTGCCACTCGTATAAGAACAGATGAATAGATAACAGAATAGAATCCAGAAATAAACCTTTACATATACAATCAATCGATCTTCAGTAAGAGTTCCAAGACAATTCAATGGTGAAAGAATAAGCTTTTCAACAGATAGTGCTGAGACAGCTGGATGTTTAGACGCAAAATAATGAAGTACACCCCCCTACTTCATGCCACATGCAAAAATTAACTCAAATGGATAAAATAGCTAAATCTAAGAGATATTAATAAAACTATAAAACTCTTAAGAGAAACATAGGCAGAAACCTTTGTGACCCTGGAGTAGCAATCGTTTTTTTAGATATTACTCCAAAAGCACAAGCAGCCAAAAAACACAAACGAAAAAAGATAAATAGGACTATATCAAAATTTAAAACTTTCGTGCTTCAAAGGATACCATCAAGAAAGAAAAAAGACAATCCAGAAAAAGGGAGAAAATTGTTATAACTCCTATCTAGAATATGTAAAAAATTCTTAACAACTAAATAATAAAGAGATAAATAACCCAATCAAAAATAGGTTAAATTTTTGAATAAATGTTTCTCCAAGGAAAATAGACAAATGAAGGCTGGGCGCGGTGGCTCAAGCCTGTAATCCCAGCACTTTGGGAGGCCAAAACGGGCAGATCACGAGGTCAGGAGATCGAGACCATCCTGGCTAACACGGTGAAACCCCGTCTCTACTAAAAAATACAAAAAACTAGCCGGGCGAGGTGGCGGGCGCCTGTAGTCCCAGCTACGTGGGAGGCTGAGGCAGGAGAATGGCGTAAACCCAGAAGGCAGAGCTTGCAGTGAGCTGAGATCCGGCCACTGCACTCCAGCCTGGGCGACAGAGCAAGACTCCGCCTCAAAAAAAAAAAGAAAATAGACAAATGACCAATAAACATATAAAAAGATACACAACATCATTAGCCATCAGGTAAATGCAAATAAAAACCACCAAGACATAGAAATTCACACCTACTAGCTGGGCACGGTGGCTCAGGCCTGTAATCCAAACACTTTGGGAGGCGGAGACAGGAGGATCATTTGAGGTCAGGAGTTCGAGACTAGTCTGGCCAACATGGTGAAACCTTGTCTCTACAAAATACAAAAATTAGCCAGGTGGGCCAGACCTGGTGGCTTACGCCCGTAATCCTAGCACTTTGGGAGTTTGAGGCAGGCAGATCACAAGGTCAGGAGATTGAGACCACCCTGGCTAACACGGTGAAACCCCATCTCTACTAAAAATACAAAAAATTAGCCATGCATGGTGGTGGGCACCTGTAGTCCCAGCTACTCGGGAGGCTGAGGCAGGAGAATGGCATGAACCCGGGAGGTGGAGCTTGCAGTTAGCCGAGATTGTGCCACCGCACTCCAGCCTGGGCGACACAGCAAGACTCCATCTCAAAAAAAAAAAAATTAGCCAGGTGGCAGTGGCATGTGCCTATAATTCCAGCTACTTGGGAGGCTGAGGCAGAAGAATCACTTGAACCTGGGAGACAGAGGTTGCAGTGAGCCAAGATCATGCCACTGCACTCCAGACTGGGTGACAGAGTGAGACCCTGTCTCAATCAATCAATCAATCAATCAATCAATGGAATTTCACACCTGCTAGATGTGAAATAGAATGGCTATCACACGAAAGACAGGCAATGCAGCACCATTCACAATAGCCAATAGGTGGATGCAACCCGAGAAATCATCAACAGATGAAAAGATAACAAAGCATATTAAATACACACAAGGGAATATTATTCAGCCTTTAAAAAATGAAATTCTGGCACATGCTACAACATGGATGACATTATGCTAAGTGAAATAAGCCAGGCACAAAAGTACAAATACTATATGAGACCACCTTTTTTTTTTTTTTTTTTTTTTTTTTTTTTTTTTTCAGACCGAGTCTTGCTCTGTCACCAGGCTGGAGTGCAGTGGCACAATCTTGGATCACTGTAACCTCCGCCTCCTGGTTCAAGCAATTCTCCTGCCTCAGGTTCCTGAGTAGCTGGGACTACAGGCACACGCCACCATGTCCAGCTAATTTTTGTATTTTTAGCAGAGACACAGTTTCACCATGTTGGCCAGGATGGTCTGGATCTCTTGACTTTGTGATCCACTTGCCTCAGCCTCCCAAAGTGCTGGGATTACAGGCATGAGTCACCACGCCCAGCCTATATGAGCCCACTTATGCCAGCGGTCCCCAAATTTTTTGGCATCAGGAACCAGTTTTGCGGAAGACAATTTTTCCACAGACAAGGTTGGGGGAGATGATTTTGAGATGATTCAAGTGAATTACATTTACTGTGCACTTTATTTCTGTTATTATTACACTGTAATATATAATGAAATAATCATACAACTCACTATAATATAGAATCAGTGGGAGCCCTGAGCTTGTTTTCCTACAACTAGACAGTCCCATCTGGGGGTGACGGGAGACAGTGACAGATCATCAGGCATTAGATTCTCATAAGGAGCATGCAACCTAGATTCCTCACATGCACAGTTCACAGCAGGATTCATGCTCCTATGAGAATCTAATGCAACCGCTCCTCTGACGGGGGTAGAACTCAGACAATAATGCAGGTATAGATTGAGAGCAGCTGTAAATACAGATGATGCGTCACTCACTTGCCCGCCACTCACTTCCTGCTCTGTGGCCTGGTTCCTAAGAGGCCACAGACTAGCAGCAGTCCATGGCCAGGGGGTTAAAGACCCCTGACTTATGCAATGGACCTAGAATAGGCACATTCATAGAGGCAGAAGGTATAATAGTGGTTACCAGGGGCTAACAGTAATGGGAAATGGGCAGTTATTATTTAATGGGTACAGAATTTCAATTTGGGATGACTAAAATTTTCCAGAGATAGATGGTAGAAATAGTTGCACAACAATATGAATGTACTTAATTCCACTTGAACTATATATTTAGAAATGATTTAAAATAGTACATTTTATGTAATGCATTTTTTACTACATTTTTTAAGACAATACCAAATGTTATTGAGAATGTGTAAAAATTGATACCCTCATACACTGCTGGTTAGAATGTAAAATGGTGCAGATGCTTTGAAAAACAGTTTGACAATTCTTCAAAAAGTTAAGGCCAGGTGCAATGGCTCACATCTGTCACACCAGCACTTTGGGAGGCTGAGACAGGAGCATCACTTGAGCTCAGAAGTTTGAGCGTAGGCAAAATAGAGGGACCCTGTCTTTACAAACAATTTTTTGTAAATTTAGCCAGGTGTGGTGGCATATGCCTATAGTTCCAGGTACTTGGCAGACTGAGGCAGGACAACCACTGGAGCCAAGGAGGTCCAGACTGCAGTGAGCTATGATTGTACCACTGTACTCCATTCCAGCCTGGGTCACAGAGGGAAACATTATCTCAAAAACAAAAAGTTAAACAAGGAGTTAACACATGACACAGCAATTCTACTCCCAAATATTCACCAACTGATGACTGGAAACAAAAAGATGTTGTATACACAACAAATTATTTGACAATAAAAAGGAATCTAGTACTGATACATGCTACAACTTGGATGAACCTTGAACATATATGTTAAACAGGCCAGGCGCGGTGTCTCATGCCTGTAATCCTAGCACTAGGGGAGGCTGAGACGAGCGGATCAGGAGGTCAAGAGATCGAGACCATCCTGATCAACATGGTGAAACCCCGTCTCTACTAAAAATACAAAAATTAGCTGGATGTGGTGACACACGCCTGTAGTCCCAGCTACTCGGTAGACTGAGGCAGGAGACTTGCTTGAATCCGGTAGGCACAGGTTGCAGTGAGCTGAGGTTGCGCCACTGCACTCCAGCCTGGCGACAGAGCGAGACTCCATCTCAAAAAAAAAAACAAAGAAAACATATGCTAAGTGGAAAAAGCTAGTAACAAAAGACCACATATTGTTGATTCCATTTATATAAAATGCACAGAACAAGTAAAATAATAAAGACAAAGCATATACTGTGGTTGCCTAGTACAAGCATGGAAAAGAACTGGAGAAACATGGGGTAGCAGGGGGCAGTGACTGCTAATGGTAGTTTCTTTGTTGAGTGATGGAAGAATTCTAAAACTGTGGTGATGGTTGCACACCTCTGAAAATGTTACAGGTTCCTGAATTGTACCTTTTTTTTTTTTTTCTTTTAAAGAGGTGGGTCTCACTCTGTCACCCAGGCTGGAGTGCAGTGGCGCCATCATAGCTCACTGCAGCATCAAACTCCAGGGCTCAAGAAACCCTCCCACTTCAGCTTCCCACGTGGCTAGGGCTACAGGTGTGCACCACCAAACCCAGCTCATGTTTTTTATTTTTTGTGAGGACAGGGTCTCGCTATGTTGGCCAGGCTGGTCTCGAACTCCTGGCCTCAAGTGATCCTCCTGCCTCAGCCTTCCAAAGTGCAAGATTTACAATTCACACCCAGCCTGAATTGTTCACCTTAAATAGGTGAATTGTATGGTATGTCAACTGTATCTCAAGGAAAGTCCTACCAAAAAGAATTATGAAGCAACTAAATGGGATATCTCTCTCAGAGAACCTACAAGAAAAATCCATAATGATCAGGAAAGATGACCTTATTGTAAATTTTGTATTTATAAACATAATTCATTTAGCAACTTACAATTATTCTTTTGAGCTTCTACATCTTATTTAGAAGAAAATTTCCCAAGTCTGCTCACCTTGGTCAGAGAAGTCTTCTGTGGTGAACAATGAGTCATATCCTCACCAGGACTTACTTCCACTGCAGTGCTAGTTCTGGGAGTAGGACGAGAACTGAAAAATACATACCAGTTAACATTATTCAGATTCCAGAAAGTTTATTCTCTGTTTACTGTTTTCTGGAGGAAAACATGTCTCATGAAAAATGGTAGAGTATGATGATTCCATATGCTCTCACTAAAAAAGTCTAGATCTAATTTGTGTTTATATAATTTTTATAACTGCTATTAATTTCATGGCTACTATATTATTTCTTTTATTTATACTTTCCATGCCATACACAGTATTTTCTTTTTTAACTAGAAACCTTCAAGCATTAATTTTTTATAAATGTCTTCCAGTATAGGCAGGATTAACATAAATAAAATAGATCAGATATTCTACAAAGAATGAAAAATATTTATAGCAGAAAATACTTGAAAAGGAAATTACCCTGGCACCTATTTAAAATAAGTAACAAGGAAGTTACAATCCTTATCTATTTGTAATGATTCCTCCTACACGTATAAATGCCTGCCATACCATATGGGCCACTGTACTTTTCCTGGATCCATGGTTTTGAACTTTTCAATATTTTTTTTTTTTTTGAGATGGAGTCTTGCTCTGTTGCCCAGGCTGGAGTGCAGTGGTGCAATCTCGGCTCACTGCAACCTCCACCTCCCGGGTTCAAGCGATTCTCATGCCTTAGCCTCCCAAGTAGCTGGGATTACAGGTGCCCGCCACTGCACCTGGCTAATTTTTGTATTTTTAGTAGAGACAGGGTTTCACCATCTTGGCCAGACTGGTCTCGAACTCCTTACCTCATGATCCACCTGCCTCAGCCTCCCAAAGTGCAGGGATTACAGGTATGAGCCACTGCGCCCAGCCTGAGCTTCTCACATTTTAAGAAATCTTTCCCATCAGATCATTAATATTTTTTAATTATTTCCTTCAGGGCCAAGTGCGGTGGCTCACTCCTGTAATCCCAGCACTTTGGGAGGCCGAGGCACTCAGATCACTTGAGGTAAGGAGTTTGAGACCAGTCTGGCCAGTACAGCAAAACCCCGTTTCTACTAAAAATACAAAAATTAGCCAGGTATGGTAGCAGGCACCTGTAATCCCAGCTACTAGGGAGGCTGAGACAGGAGGATCACTTGAACTCAGGAGGCAGAGATTGCAGTGAGCCAAGTTCAAGGCACTGTACTCCAGTCTGGATGACAAAGTGACACTCCATCTCAGGAAAAAAAAAAAGAAAAAAGCCCAGCATGGTGGTGCATGCCTGTAGTCCCAATTACTTGGAAGGCTGGGGCAGGAGAATAGCTTAAACAGGGGAGGTGAAGGTTGCAGTGAGCCAAGACCAAACCACTGCACTCCAGCCTGGACAACAGAGCAAGACTCCATCTCAAGGGAAAAAAAAAATTATTATCTTCAAATTCCCAAGTATCAGGATCCTCAACTCTCATTCACTTATCTGTTGATCCCTTCATTAAACATATACTTACATAGTACATAAAATACGAATACCAGAAATTGTGTGAGGTTCTAAAAAGTTAAATTTAAAGTGTATAAAATGGGCCAGGTGCTGTGGCTCACGCCTATAATCTCAGCACTTTGAGAGGCCAAGGCGGGCAGATCACCTGAGCTCAGGAGTTCGAGATCAGCTGGGCAACTTGGGGAAACCCCGTCTCTACTAAAAATACAAAAAAAATTAGCCAAGCATGGTGGTGCATGCCTGTAATCCCAGCCACTTGGGAGGCTGAGGCATAAGAATCGCTTGAACCAGGGAGGCAGAGGCTGCAGTGAGCCGAGATCACGCCACTGCACTCTAGCCTGGGCAACAGAGCAAGAGTCTGTCTCAAATAAATAAATAAATAAATAAATAAATAATAAAATGTGTAAAATGTATATAGATAAACATACATTAAATTTAAATATAGGTAAAACATATCAGGAATTTTAAATTATCATTATAACCCCTATTTCATGAAATAAAACTATTTCTCTATGTTACAAAATATTTTAAATACTTTTAATATTTACATACTACTAAATTTTTTTTTTTTTGAAAATTATTGCCAGGCTGGAGTGCAACGGCGCAATCTCAGCTCATTGCAACCTCCACCTCCTGGGTTCAAGTGATTCTCCTGCCTCAGCCTCTCAAGTAGCTGGGATTACAGACACCCACCAGCACGCCCGGCTAATTTTTTTTTTTTATTTAGTAGAGACGGGGTTTCACCATGTTGGCCAGGCTTGTCTTGATCTCCTGACCCCAGGTAATCTGCCCGCCTCAGCCTCCCAAAGTGCTAGGATTACAGGCATCAGCCACCGAGCCCGGCCCATACTACTAAATTTTTTAATGCATTGGTCCTAATCACTTTAAGACATCATTCTGACTTTAATTATTTCAGTGATTACAAACATTATTTACGCCTCACATATAGAAAAGTAAAAGAAAGGCTTGGCACAATGGTTCATGCCTGTAATCGCAGCACTCTGGGAGGCCTAGGCAGGCTCAAGACCAGGCTGGCCAACATGGCAAAATACCATCTCTACTAAAAATACAAAAATTAGCCAGGTGAGGTGGTGGGCCCCTGTAGTCCCAGCTACTTGGGAGACTGAGGCAGGAGAATCACCTGAACCTGGGAGGTGGAGGCTGCAGTGAGCCAAGATCACGCCACTGTACTCTAGCCTGGACAACAGAACAAGACTCCATCTCAAAAAAATAAAATAAAATAAAAATAAATTAAAGAATAAAAAAAGGATTTAAAGAAAAACAGAACCTCTTCTTTTCTGTAAGTATTTACCCAAATAGAAAAGATTTTGCCTTCAAAGCATTAACAACAACAACAAAAACTGGGTACCTTGGCAGGCAGATGGCTCAAGCCCAGGAGTTCGAGACCAGCCTGAGCAACATGGCAAAACACCATCTCTACAAAAAAATTAGCCAGGCATGGTGGCACACACCTGTAGTCACAGCTACTCGGGAGGCTGAAGTGGCAAGATCACTTGAATCCAGTAGGCAGAGGTTGCAATGAACCAAGATCACGCCACTGCACTCCAGTCTCGGCAACAGAGGGAGATCTCATCTCAAAAACAAAACAAAACAAACAACCTGGACTTCTGAAATTTTAAGTTCAATTCTATTTTAAGTTAAAGAACAAAATGAAGAGGCATTAATTCTTACAAATGGAAATAATGAGTTGCTTTGGTAAAAAATAAGTTGGTTTGGTTAAAAATTTTCAAAAATCCTATATATAGCAAAATCTACATTTCACTGGCCACCACCTAACTGTAACTTTGAAATTGGAGAGTAAAACTGGAATTTGGCACTAAAATCCCTGTTCATTATCTCTGTGTAACATGGTTTGCACCAAGATAGCAGACGCTTTAAGAAAATTTAACTTTTGTCTCACATTGATCCCTCTTTTTTCATTTTACCTACCTGAGAAGAAACATGGATTCATTCAACTGACCCTCAAGAGTACTCTTAGGCCGAAACTCAGTTGGATTTTCTGTAGCAGGAAAGTAATATGTTACACAGAAAAGAACAAAAAGATCATATGCAAGGCATAACATACACAAAGATTTAAAGGGACATAACATTGAAATTAGGAACTCTCTCAAACAACAATATAAGTAGCATGAATGTGCTCAAATAAAAGCTTACCTAGTCTGAAAAAGTGACCTAGTGGTTGACCACTCTTGTGCCCTTTTGTTTGTCTACTCTGAGCGTTCTGCAAAAGCTCCTTGGAATCTTGTGGCCCAGAACACTCCATTGTGTTTCTGCTATTATTGGAGAAAACCAACACAATCAAACTTACTTTGGAGTTCTCTATAGTTTTGTGTTAGAAGAAAAGGTTAGAGAAGGTAATTAAACTACACATGACATTTAGCAAAGTTACAGAATCTCTTAACTTTATGCCTCCCTCATCCATATAGCCATCAAAGACTGGCAGGAAAGCTATGCCACTGTAGTCCCTCAAGATCCAGGCTAAAGCCAGGCGTGGTGGTGCACACCTGCAATCCCAGTACTTTGGGAGGCTGAGGCAGATGGACCACTTGAACTCAGAAGTTTGAGATCAGCCTGGGCAACATAGTGAGACCTTGTCTACACATTTTTGTTGTTAACAAATTAAAAAAAAAAAAAAAAAAAAAAAGATCCAGGCTGACAGATCAGGCATGGTGGCTCACGCCTATAATCCCAGCACTTTCAGAGGTCACAGCAGGCAAATCACTTGAAGCCAGGAGTTTGAAACCAGCCTGGGCAAAATGGAGAAACCCTGTGTCTAGTAAAAATACAATAATTAGCTGAGTGTGGTGGCGCACACCTATAGTCTCAGTTACTCAGGATGCTGAGGTGGGAGGATCACCTGAGCCCAGGGAGGTCAAGGCTGCAATGCCCTATCATTGTACCACTATACTCCTGCCTAGGTGACAGAGTGAGACATTGTCTCAAAAAAAAAAAAAAAATCCAGGCTAGAACTCCATTTTGACATTTTTCTTCCCAATTACCTCATCATGTGGTAAATTACCACTGCTCTTCAACCTTGGATCTGGGAATAACACATACTACTTTTGCTAACATTTTGTTACCCAAAACAAGTCACATGACCACACCTAACTTAAAGGGGAGAAAAAAGATCCTACCATATACTTGGGAGGTGGGAAGCCAGATGTATTTGGTAACAGAACTAATGAGTATCATATTATATCAATGACTAAAGAATAACAACAGAACATATGGAAAATCAAGAACACAAAAATATCATGAGTAAACTCCTCAAGCAACCCTTAATTAAACAAATGCTGGATTTTCTCCTACTACAAAAGCAGAGAAATTCAAGTCATTGATGTTGTATAAATAGAATAGTAATGGGCTTAAGTGTCCAGTAACTATGTCTTATACACAAAGGTAAGTGTATACTACCTGAGACTGAGATCTTCCATGCTTGATTCCTGATCTGCTTCAGCGAAAGCTTTCTTCCAAAATGAATGCTGCAGTAGCCTTGTCCAAGTTAATCTTTAAAAAAAATAAATGTTAAAACTCTACTTTAACATGATTTACCATGAGAAATTCCCAAGACATGTCCCAATTACACACATCGGATTTTACAATTTGTATCTCCTAAAGGTATATATGTACCTTTGAAATCATTTTATATTTTATTATTTCATTTTTGTATGCAATTAACCTCTTTTAGACAGCAAGATAAAAAGAAACAATTCAGAAGCCTTAAATGGTACAGAATGAAACAGTCTGATAAGTAAGCATTAGAAGTTTCAGGGTTCAAATTGCATAGAGTCTGGGTTCTCCAACCAGCGTAGGAAAAAGGGAATCGATAAATAATTTGAAATTCTAAAGTAAATATATCAGATATCTATAATCCTGTCATCCTTTATTTGACAACAGAGGCAAGATTATTTTACTTACCCTGACTGACACATTTAAGTTTTGGAGCTATTCTGTTAGAACTTCATTCAGAAATAAATAAGAATATCAGCCCCGGCGTGGTGGCTCACGCCTGTAATCCCAGCACTTTGGGAGGCCAAGGTGGGCAGACTGCTTGAGTCCAGGATTTCGAGATCAGCCTGGACAATGTGGCAAAACCCCATCTCTACAAAAAATACAAAAATTAGTTGGGTGTGCTGGCCCACACCTATAATCCCAGCTACTTGGAAGGCTGAGATGGAAGAATCTCTTGAGCCTGGGAGGCAGAGGTTGCAGCACTTCAGCCTGGGTGACAGAGTGAGACCCCGTCTCAGGAGGGGGTGCAGGGGCAGGGGAAGAATATCAGCTTCATAATCATATACATTCACATGTTGTTTAGGAATCAAAATAATCTTACCTAGCTAGTTCACCTGCATTAAAATGACTTTAGGCTGTATTTAAAACTCAGGCTCATTTTCAAAAGATTAAGTTTCACTACTAATACAGTATACCTGTAGGCATACTCACCAGAGTGGGAAAATTAAGCCTGACTGAAACTTTAAAACAAAAAAGAAAAAAATTTATAGTTGACTAATCACTCAAAACTTCTGTATTAAATAATATTACTCCCAATCAAAAGTAAAACACAAATAATAGGCCGGGCGCGGTGGCTCAAGCCTGTAATCCCAGCACTTTGGTAGGCCGAGATGGGCGGATCACAAGGTCAGGAGATCGAGACCACCCTGGCTAACACGGTGAAACCCCGTCTCTACTAAAAAATACAAAAAACTAGCCGGGCGAGGTGGCGGGCGCCTGTAGTCCCAGCTACTCGGGAGGCTGAGGCAGGAGAATGGCGTAAACCCGGGAGACGGAGCTTGCAGTGAGCTGAGATCCGGCCACTGCACTCCAGCCCGGGTGACAGAGCGAGACTCCGTCTCAAAAAAAAAAAAAAAAAAAAAAACACAAATAATAGAATTTGCAACCACATATAACATTCCTTTACACAGAAAGCTCTTGTGGTTCACTAAAGGAGAAATAAAAATAGTCAACAAAGTAAAATTTATTTTCATCCATCAAACTGACAAAAATGTAGATCCACAAGGCACACTGCAGATGAGTGGGAGGGAAGGAGCTTTCTAACATATTGTCACTGGGAGTGTAAATCAGCACATGTTCCTAGAATGTAGGAAATGTATCAAACTGTTTAAATGCTCTTAGCCTTTGGCAAGCCATTACACTTTAAGAAATTCACATGAAAGAGATAATTACCCAAGTAAACCCAAAAAAATTTTTTTAATTCACAAAAGAATATTTACTGTAACAACGTATATAATATTACAAATCAAGAGGCATTCTAAACGTTTACTTTTTTATAGGTAATTGTATGTACATTCTACAGCCATTTAAAATGATCACACAGCCAGGCACAGTGGCTCACACCTGTAATCCCAGCATTTTGGGAGGCTGAGGCAGGCGGAACTGCTTGAGGCCAGGAGTTCGAGACCAGCATGGCCAACATGGTGAAACCCCATCTCTACTAAAAACACAAAAATTAGCTGGGGATGGTGGCACGCACCTGAAATCCCAGTTACTCAGGAGGCTGAGGCATGAGAAATACTTGAACCCAGGAGGTGGAGGATGCAGTGAGCCAAGATTGCACCACTGCACTCCAGCCTGGGTGACACAGTAAGACTCAGAAATGGAAATGGAAAAATATGCATAATGTACCATGAGAGAAAAAAGTAGGTTATGGAGTGGTCCCATGTAAGCAAAAAATTATATAGCATAGGGTTATAAATGTAGGGATATGTAGATACAATCTCTTAAGTAAATTAGATATAGTTACATCCTATCAAAAGATGTCTGAAAAATTATCCACCAAAATAACACTAATGTTGAAAGCATTCTAATGTAAGCAAAGGATGTTTATCCTACAGCTTATACAAAAATCAGCATTTCCTTCTGCAGTTTTTAAAATATATTTAATAAAAGAGTGGATTCTTGTATATGCTACACTAAATTTATTCTCCATTTTATAAACTGAAACCTCCTCCCATCCCTGCATCCCAGTTATCTAGTGACAGAACCAGAACTAGAAACTAGTTGCTTGGGCCTCTTTCCCACTCTGGTCCACTCCTAGCCTCCCCTACCCTGTGCCTCAACAATGATTTCCAACACTGCCATCACTGACAAAAAATTCACAAAGTGGCTATTATCCTATCACTTAATATCCCCATTATGACAGGCTTGTCATAAAAACAGGTCACATTAAATATCACTCAATTAACAGCACCTTAACTTGACAATATCATCCCTAGGTCAACAGTCAAACCGTTTTAGCCTGAAATACAAAATGCAAGAAATGGCACTTCTTGGATTTGGGAATTATAAGAAAATTTGTCAACTACTTAATACGTGAAAAGAGAAAGACTTCAAAAATTCCTCATGATTAAAAACACCTGCAAACTGAGAGAAAAACTTTTAATCCAAAGTCAGACTTCTTTAAAAAATAATAATTTGAATAGCTATTTGTATATTAAGAACAGCACCATTTTAGAAGTACATAAAAGGGGGGAAATATTCCACTATTTATTCCCATTAAAATACTGTCCCTTACTCCATCTACAGAACTCAAAAGAAAAAGAAAAAAAAAAAAACAAAATACTGTTCCTACCTTTTTTGAGGATCTCTTTGAAGTAACCCATCAAGCAAATTAATAAAATCTGAAGAAGCTTTAGGACGAGAAGAATCTATAAACAAATTAATTTCCAAGAAAAAATGGTAAGTAGTAAATACATATCAATTTTATTTTTATCTCTTACATCAACATTTAAAGTAACAGTATTTTAAACACATAAATTATTATTAAGAGAACTCTAAATCCATTAACAACAATTACATCCTCCATTTAATGGGGCAGGATGGGGAGGTACAGAACACAAAGATTAAAAACATATTTTCCTAGATCACAAAAAAGAAATGTAAATCTCAAAAACTAAGTCTTAACAAACCTCTAAGCCTTCTCTTCACTGAACAATCCCAACAAGGATCACCAGCTTAATAAACTCAAACACTTGTCTTCAACTATTTTGGGGGGGTTTTTTGAGATAGTGTCTTGCTCTGTCATCCAGGCTGGAGTGCAGCGGCACGATCGTGGTTCACTCCAGCCTCTACCTCCCAGGCTCAAGTGATCCTCTCACCCCAGCCTCCAGAGTAGCTGGGACTACAGGCATGCACCATCACGCCTGACTAATTTTTGTTTATTTTTTGTAGAGATGGGGTCTCGCTATGCTGCCTAAGTTAGTCTCAAACTCCTGGGGTCCAGTGATCCACCTGCCTTGGATCTCCTAAAGTGCTGGGATTACAAGTGTGAGCCACTATGCTCAGCTCCAACTTTTTTTTTTTTTTTTTTTTTTTTTTGAGAAGGAGTTTCACTCTTGTTGCCCAGGCTGGAGTGCAATGGCACGATCTCGTTTCACTGCAACCTCTGCCTCCCAGGTACATGCGATTCTCCTGTCTCAGACTCCCAAGTAGCTCAGATTACAGTCATGTGCCACCAGGCCTGGCTAATTTTTTTGTATTTAGTAGAGACGGGGTTTCACCATGATAGTCAGGCTGGTCACAAACTCCTGACCTCAGGTGATCCACCCACCTCGGCCTCCCAAAGTGCTAGGATTACAAGTGTGTGCCACCATGCCCAGCCCTAATTAACTATTAATTATACCTTATTCTTTGAAGTATTCCTAACTTGAACAACTTTGCATTACAATGTACTATGATTAGAATATTTGCAATCCCTCTTTTAAGATTTTTAACAGAAATAAGAAGCATTACATTATGACACTGTCCAATACCACTAATCTCATAATGTTTTGTCTTTTTAAATTAGTTATATACCATATCCAGGTCATCAGTCTATGGTTAAAAGTAGTAGTAATGGTCACACATTGTGGCTCATACTTGAAATCCCAGCACTCTGGGAGGCCAAGGCAGGCGGATCAATCAAGGCCAGGAGTTCAAGACAAGCTAGGCAACACAGCAAGACCCTGTCTCCACAAAAAAATTTAAAAATTAGCCATTCCTGGTAGTGTGTGCCTGTAGTCCTGGCTACTCAGGAGGCTGACTGCACCACTGCACTCCAGCCTGAGTGACACAGCAGAATGCTGTCTCTCAAAATAATAATAATAATAATAATAAATATATATGGCAATAATCTTTGTAGAATCCTGTTTTCATTTATGTGTCTTAAGATAAACTTTAACAATGTATAGCAAAATGTTTTACTGCATTTGTGCCTTCTTTTCTCTTTCCTTAAAAATTATTGCTGACAGATCATTATATTAACCACAATTTATATGATTAAAGTTCCAACACTTTAAAAATACTACAACTGTATCTAATTTTAAAGATTTTTAGGCCGGGTACAGTGGCTCATGCCTAGCACTTTGGGAGGCTGAGGTGGGTGGATCATGAGGTCGGGAGTTCGAGACCAGCCTGACCAAGATGGTGAAACCCCATCTCTACTAAAAAACAAAAACAAAAAATTAGCCGGGCGCCATGGTGGGCACCTGTAATCCCAGCTACTCGGGAGGCTGAGGCAGGAGAATCGCTTGAACCCAGGAGGCAGAGGTTGCAGTGAGCCAAGATCACGCCACTGCACTCCAGCCTGGGCAACAGAGTGAGACTCTGTCTCAAAAATAAATAAATAAATAATAAAGATTTTGAAAACTCATAAGGGTAGCATTCTGATTGATCAAGATAAGGAAATGGCAGATTTGTTCCAACAGGAAATAGAAATAACCACATGGGATATGACTACAAAGTAAATGGTACATACAAAAAGTAATGTCACATAAGCGTTTAAGTCTTTAAGCCATACTTTTTGTGATATAGATGCACAAAATAATTTGTTTTTAAACAAGGGAAATCTATTAGTACTTTGTTCTCTGTTTCAGCATCTTTAAAAAATGTCAAAGGAAATACTAACATTTCTAAAAATATCAACTCGGGATCATTTATAAAAGATAACTTTAAGCCTGTAATCCCAGCACTTTGGGAGGCTGAGGCGGGCGGATCACGAGGTCAGGAAATCGAGACCATCCTGGCTAACATGGTGAAACCCCGTCTCTACTAAAAATACAAAATAATTAGCCCGATGTGGTGGCAGGCGCCTGTAGTCCCAGCTGCTCGGGAGGCTGAGGCAGGAGAATGGTGTGAACCCAGGAGTCGGAGCTTGCAGTGAGCCGAGATTGCGCCACTGCACTCCAGCCTGGGAGACAGAGCAAGATTCCGTCTCAAAAAAAAGGTAACTTTGGGGAGTTATAAATCAATAAAAGCAAACTTTGGATAAAGGTACACCTTTAATCAGTGGAAAATGTAAATTAATTCCATTTATCATAAGAAATCTTACCTTTCAGAATAGGTGGCAAAGGATCTTCACATAAGATCTTTTCTGTTAATTCTGAAATACTTTCTGAGAAGAATGGAGGTTTTCCTGAAATCACATGAAAACTTGCTAAATTAAAGAAGTCTGCTATCACCAATAATTCTCATCTCAACTACAGATATTTCAAGGTCATACAACTTATAGGAAAAAATATATAGGAATAGCTAATGCCTAGTACGTACCAGGCACTGCCTATATAATTTATATTTCTCTTAATTCGAAACGTATTATCATCCTAACGAATACACAAACACACACATGGACCACTACTATGAACCAATGGTTGTATAGGCCATTTGACGCATCTGAATAATACACAGTTGCAAGGCATCTTTACAAACATTTCTAATAATCACAGTTTTTGAGTTAAGCACATTTCAGCATTCCAGATTATCATAAAAAATTACCTATTTGTCAAGAAGTTTCTAGGAATCTGCATATGCCTAGATACCAAGCAACTCAGCCAAAATCAGTATATATAAAAATGTAATAAGGTCACAGTTTTTTTGGCCAGGCATAGTGGCTCATGCCTATAATCCCAGAGCTTTGGGAAGCCTAAGTAGGCAGATCACTTGAGGTCAGACATTAAAGACCAGCCTGGCCAACATGGTGAGACCCCGTCTCTATCTACTAAAAATATAAAAAATTGCCAGGCATAGTAGGTGGACACCTGCAAGCCCAGCTACTCAGGAAGCTGAGGCATGAGAATGGCTTGAACCCAAGAGGCAGAGGAGGCTGCAGTGAGCCAAAATTGTGTCACTGCACTCCAGACTGGGTGACAGTGCGAGACTGTCTCAAAATTTTAAAAAATCAAGTTTTTTAACATCTTATAAGTAAAATATCTGCAAACTATAGACTTAACCTGGTTTTATTTTAGTCATATCTGATTTTATACCTATTTAGGAAACAATTACCTGAAAACATTTCATAAAGCAGACAGCCCAAAGACCAGAGGTCACTGGAGATGGAAAAGTCAGCACCCCTCACAACTTCTGGTGCTGTATATATAGGAGATCCTAAAAGCGAAGTATGAAGAACAGTTCTGTTAGGCATTTGTATTGCTGCCAATGCGAACCTACCTAGGAAAGATCTGGTGAGATGAAAAGGGCAGGAGAAAAACATACGCATGAATAAAACTTCATGTGCATTTCACATTTTTCAGTGTTTTCTAATTTTAAGGTTACATTTTGCAAAGGATGTGTGTGAATATAAAAAGGTGTTTAAAATCTACCTGAGAGGTATGGCACATTCAGCTACATTCTTCTTTTAAATTTCAATTAGAATAGTTTAAGTTAAACCTTAAATATAACAACCCCAACATCCCACTGGTTTAACAGCAAAGGTTTATCTATCACTAAATATATCCATAACAAATCTACCAAGAAGCTCTGATCCTCATGGTCACTCAAAGACCCTGGCTGATAGAGGCTCCAACTCCACTCATGCTTCCTCAATTGGAGGCAGGGAGAAAGAACATAGCTAACTGAACACTGGCTCCTAAAATTCCCATCTCAAAGTTACTCACATCACTTCTGCTCACACTTAGTTGGCTTTGACCAGGGGGAGTATGCAATCCTACCATCTATCCAGGAGAATAGGAAATATTTAGTGAAAAGCACTCATGTGTGCCACATATACTTTATACAAAGTTTAATATTACATAGAAATCCCATTTTTTTTTTTTTTTGAGAGGGAGTCTCGCTCTGTCGCCCAGGCTGGAGTGCAGTGGCCGGATATCAGCTCACTGCAAACTCCGCCTCCCGGGTTTAGGCCATTCTCCTGCCTCAGCCTCCCGAGTAGCTGGGACTACAGGAGCCCGCCACCTCGCCCAGCTAGTTTTTTTGTATTTTTTTAGTAGAGACGGAGGTTCCCCGTGTTGGCCAGGATGGTCTCGATCTCCTGACCTCGTGATCCGCCCGTCTCGGCCTCCCAAAGTGCTGGGATTACAGGCTTGAGCCACCGAGCCCGGCCAGAAATCCCATATTTTAGAGCCAGAAAGTTCCCTTATTCACTGGCAAGAGAAATGGAAGCTTTAGAGGGATACTTAACCTCCAGTAAATCACACAGCTAGGCAGTTGCAGAGCACCCGCCAAGACCCAGGGTCCTTGTCTCTCCCTGGTGCACACCCTACGCATTCCAACTAACAAACTCCCACCTCCCAGTGAGAATCTCTTCCCCAGGAAGTAAGTAACCTCCAATGATTTGGAAACAAAATTCCACTGAGATAAGCCTTCCAGCAAATCCTATCTCCAGAGCCCATCACAGCCAGATCAGCAGCTTTGTGTGCCCTGATGCGTGACTGTAAAGTTCTCCCATGGAGCAATTTTGCTATGCTATCACATTTCGCACACATCGATGGAAGGTATATTTGCCTGCACTAGCTGCTGAGGAAACACAACACCCATGGAACGCCCTTGCACTCTGCCCAATACTTAATAGATGTTTCATTAATATTTGTTGAATATGAATGTTTATCTTCCCATCCTTATTTCCAGTACCTAGAACATGGGTAAACTAGTCAAATTAAGAAATAAATGTGGACCAGGCTCACACCTGTAATTCCAGCACTTTGGGAGGCTGAGGTAGGCAGATCACTTGAGGCCAGAAGTTCAAGACCAGCCTGACCAACCTGATGAAACTCCATCTCTACTAAAACTACAAAAATTAGCTGGGTGTGGTGGAGGGTGCTGTAATCTCAGCTACACGGGAGGCTGAGGCCACTCAAGAATCACTTGAACCTAGTAGGTGAAGGTTGTGGTGAGCCAAGATCATGCCACTGTTCTCCAGCTTGTGTAACAAAGCAAGACTGTCTCAAAAAAATAAATCTATGAGGGCTGGGCGCAGTGGCTCACGCCTGTAATGCCAGCACTTTGGGAGGCCAAGGTGGGCGGATCATAGGTCAGGAGATTGAGTCTTGGCTAACACAGTGAAATCCTGTCTCTACTAAAAAAAAATACAAAAAATTAGCCAGGCGTGGTGGCGGGCGCCTGTAGTCCCAGCTACTCGGGAGGCTGAGGCAGGAGAAAGGCGTGAACCCAGGAGGCAGAGCTTGCAGTGAGCCGAGATCACGCCACTGCACTCCAGCCTGGGCAACAGAGCGAGACTCCATCTCAAAAAATAAATAAATAAGTGTGGAATTAACAAATCAATGCACTAATGAACAATGGAATTAAAGTCCCTGGGTTCACACTCAAATGGGTAGAAAACAAATACCCAAAACAGTATATTATTACATGGTAAGTTAAATGGTTTATACACAAAATATTATGAAAGTTATAAAAGAAAACACTTAAGTATTCAGTCTGATAAAATCCTGCCATCCAGACAGACAAAGAAGGAAGTCTTTCTCAAGAAAGCTGAAGCGGGACAGGTGTGGTGGCTCATGCCTATAATCCCAGCATTTTGGCGGGCTGAGGCAGGCAGATCACCTGAAGTCGGGAGTTTGAGACTAGCCTGACCAATATGGAGAAACCCGGTCTCTACTAAAAACACAAAATTAGCTGGGCATTGTGGCGCATGCCTGTAATCCTAGCTACTTGGGAGGCTGAGGCAGGAGAATCACTTGAACCTGGGAGGCAGAGGTTGCAGTGGCTCACGCTTGTAATGCTAGCACTTTGGGAGGCCGAGGCAGGTGAATCACCCAAGGTCCAGCCTGGCCAAGATAGTGAAACCCCGTCTCTATGAAAAATACAAAAAAATTAGCCAGCCATGGTGCCTGTAACCCCAGCTACTCAGAAGGCTGAGGCACGAGAACTATTTGAACTTGGGGAGCAGAGGTTGCATTGAGCCGAGATCACACCATTGCACTCCAGCCTGTAATCCCAGTTACTTGGGAGGCTGAGGCCAGAGAATTGCTTGAACCCGGAGGCAGAGGTTACGGTGAGCTGACATCACACCACTGCACTCCAGCTTGGGCAACAGATCAAGACTCCATCTCAAAACAAACAAAATAAACAAACAAAAAGAATCCCTGAACCAATGTCGACTACCAGCGTGCTCTCAGGAATAGGCCTGCCTTAGTGTCCCCTCCAAGCTTAGTCACTAGCTGGGTACAGTCATGAGAAGTGTGGCCTCTGAACAAAATCACTGATGGATTTCTTCAAGTAGTTGGAGGCCGTGGTCAGTTGTACCTGCAACTGAAGGACAGTGAAGCACAATCTTGTGGGAACAATAAGAACAGAGAGGCAATCCTGGACCAGATCGTGAAACTTGAACCCTAACCTGTAGGTAGGGGATTTTAAATTTGAAACTCTTTTCATAAATCAGCCCAAATTTCTAATTTCTATCAATCAATCAACAACACTGGGCCAAAATTGAGCCTAGTTCGACATAACCCCCATCAATCCCTCTTAAACTGGGCCACATTATTGATTTATATAACTTTTCTGTTCCTGAATTTGGGAACTATGATCCAGCCAACCCCTATCTTTACACGGGAAATTAAAACTCCTAGCAGCTATGTGACACTACTCTGAAGGTTACAAAGAAGCAAAGACAGAACTAGAATCCAGATGTCCTTATTAGAAGCTCTTTTCAATATTACTTTTATGCAGCCTAACCAAACTGTTTGCCCTAACATCAGCATCAATGTTAACAGATTCTTCATGACTGTACACCACCACTGACCAATCACCAACCCGATCACAGTACCCAACTAGTCAAATATGTCAAAAGGTAGCGTGATTTTTTCATGTGCCTTGTTCATCACCACACTTAGACTGTGAATTCTCCAAGTCTCCAGGAAAACAGAAGTGGTTTTACACTCTATTTTTATCTTAATGCCACAGGGATGTGAAGGTTAACTGCCTATGAAGTACCTGATCCCCAAAGGTCAGGGCTAATTCTGCCCTGCTGGTTACGAAAGTATCCTCTACCCTTGGCCAAATAGACTAACCTGCCCCATCATAGAAATTGTTCTTAGATTAAGTTCAGAAGTACGCATCACTGCTAGAACGTCTGACGTATTTCTCCACAACACAGCTCTCTTCCCCTTACTAAATATGCATTTATACTAAAATATACCATTGACCTTGTTTTCTATAATAAAATTATACACAATAATTCAGAACTTCATATCCTACTAACATAGACCACAATAGTCATTTTCATAGAATACTGATAATTCTATGGAATGCAATTTGAGGACATTAAAAGCCTTCTTCTTGGGCATGAAATCTTACCACATACAAGCCTGGCCCTGAAAGTTTAATTTCCTTTAGTCCTATTTATGGGGCCTATGATTAACCTGCTGCTCCCCATCCTCTTCCCTCATCCCTGGGCCACATGACTACCAAGTCCAAGGATGTCTGCCACCCTCTCGCATCATGCCCTTTCCTACAACTGGCACCAAACTCAGCTGACAGCACGATGAGTATCACAGAGCTTCAATGGCCCAAAGTCTCAAGTACCTGAACATGGAACCTGAGGAGGAAAGATCTTTAGCACTTCCCCCAAAAGGCATAAGAAACATTACTTCAGACTCCCCCCTCAAGTATAGCAATTTTAACACCCCCAGCCCCATCTCACATGCCAAGAATACACCCTAGAAATTTGCTTCAGGGATGCTGGCAAGATAGCTGAATAGGACCAGCTCCAGTCTGCAGCTCTCAGTGAGATCAATGCAGAAGGCAGGTGATTTCTGCATTTCCAACTGAGGTACCCAGTTCATCTCATTACGACTGGTTGGACAGTGGGTGCAGCCCACAGAGGGCAAGCTAAAGCAGGGTGGGGCGTTGCCTCACCCGGGAAGCGCTAGGGGTCAGGCAACTCCCTCTTCTAGCCAAGGGAAGCCATGAGGGATTGTGCCGTGAGGAACAGTACACTCCAGCCCACATACTGTACTTTTCCAGTGGTCTTCCCAACCCACAGACCAGGAGATTCCCTCTGGTGCCTACGCCACCAGGGCCCTGGGTTTCAAGCACAAAACTGGGCGGCCATTTGGGCAGACACCAACTAGGTGCAGGAGTTTTTTTTCATACTCCAGTGGCACCTGGAAGGCCAGAGAGACACAGGACCAATCACTCCTCTGGAAAGGGGGCTGAAGCCAGGGAGTCATGTGGTTTGGCTCAGCAGGTCCCACCCCCACAGAGCCCAATAAGCTAAGATCCACTGGCTTGAAATTCTCGCTGCCAGCGCAGCAGTCTGAAGTCCACCTGGGATGCTCAAGCTTGGTGCAGGGAGGGGCATCCACCATTGCTGAGGCTTAAGTAGGCGGTTTTACCCTCACGGTGTAAACAAAACCACATGGACGTTCGAACTAGGTGGAGTCCGCTGTGGCCGGACTGCCTCTCCAGATTCCTCCTCTCTGGGCAGCGCATCTGTAGCAGCCCCAGTCAGATGCTTATACAGAAAACCGCCATCTCCCTGGGACAGAGCACCTGGGGCAAGGGAAGGTTGTGGGAGCAGGCTCAGTAGACTTAAACGTCCCTGCCTGATGGCTCTGAAGAAAGCAGCGGATCTCCCAGCACAGCATTCAAGCTCTGCTAAAGGTCAGACCGCCTCCTCAAGTGGGTCCCTGACCCTCAAGTCTCCTAATTGAGAGATACCTCCCAGTAGGGGCCGGCAGACACCTCACACAGGAGAGCTCCAGCTGGCATCTGGCAGGTGCCCCTCCAGGACAAAGCTTCCAGAGGAAGGAACAGGCAGCAATCTTTGCTGTTCTGTAGCCTCTGCTGGTGATACCCAGGCAAACACGGTCTGGAGTGAACCTTCAGTAAACTCCAGCAGATCTGAAGCAGAGAGACCTGACTGGTAGAAGGAAAACTAACAAACAGAAAGGAATAGCATCAATATCAACAAAAAGGATATCCACTCAGAGACCCCATCCAAAGGTCACCAACATCAAACACCAAAGGTAGATAAATCCACGAAGATGGAGAGAAACCAGCGCAAAAAGGCTGAGAATTGCAAAAACCAGAACTCCTCTTCTCCTCCAAATGATCACAACTCCTCACCAGCAAGGGAACAAAACTGGATAGAGAATGAGTTTGACAAATGGACAGAAGTAGGCTACAGAAGGTGGGTAATAACAAACTCCTCCAAGCTAAAGGAGTATGTTCTAACCCAATGCAAGGAAGATAAGAACCTTGAAAAACGGTAACAGGAATTGCTAACTAGAATAGCCAGTTTAGAGAAGAACATAAATGACTTGATGGAGCTGAAAAACAGCATCAGAACTTCATGAAGCATACACAAGTTATCAATAGCTGAATCGATCAAGTAGAAGAAAGGACATCAGAAATTGAAGATCAACTTAATGAAATAAAGCGAAAAGACAAGGTTAGAGAAAAAAGAATGAAAAGGAACAAACAAAGCCTCCAAGAAATATGGGACTATGTGAAAGACCAAATCTACATTTGATTGATGTACCTGAAAGTGACAGAGAGGATGGAACCAAGTTGGAAAACACACTTCAGGATATTATCCAGGAGAACTTCCCCAACCTAGCAAGACAGGCAAACACTCAAATTCAGGAAATACAGAGAACACTGCAAATATACTCCTCAAGAAGAGCAACCCCAAGACACATAATTGTCAGATTCACCAAGGTTAAAATGATGGAAAAGGCCAGGCGCAATGGCTCACGCCTGTAGTCTCAGCACTTTGGGAGGCCAAGGCGGGTGGATCATGAGGTCAGGAGATCGAGACCATCCTGGCTAATACAGTGAAACCCCGTCTCTAGTAAAAATACAAAAAATTAGCTGGGCATGGTGGTGGGCGCCTGTAGTCCCAGCTACTCTGGAGGCTGAGGCAGGAGAATGGCATGAACCCAGGAGGCAGAGCTTACTGTGAGCTGAGATCACGCCACTGCACTCCAGCTTGGGCGACAGAGCGAGACTCCGTCTCAAAAAAAAAAAGAAAAGAAAAAAGAACTAGAGAAGAACAAACAAATTCAAAAACTAGCAGAAGACAAGAAATAACTAATTTCAGAGCAGAACTGAAGGAGATGAAGACACAAAAAACCCTTCAAAAAAAATCAATGAATCTAGGAGCGGTTTTTTTTTAATGATCAACAAAATAGATCACTAGCAAAACTAATAAAGAAGAAAAAAGAAACAAAGAGATGCAATAAAAAATGATAAAGGAGATATTACCACTGATCCCACAGAAATACAAGCTACCATCAGAGAATACTGTGAACACCTCTACACCAATAAACTAGAAAATCTAGAAGAAATGGATAAATTCCTGGACATACACATGCTCCCACATCTAAACCAGGAAGAAGTCGAATCCCTGAATAGACCAATAATAAGTTCTGAAATTGAAGCAGTAATTAACAGCCTACCAATCAAAAAAAGTCCAGGACCAGACGGATTCACAGCCGAATCCTACAGGAGGTACAAAGAAGGGCTGATAACATTCCTTCTGAAACTATTCCAAACAATAGAAAAAGAGGGAATCCTCCCTAACTCATCTTATGAGGCCAGGATCATCCTGATACCAAAGCCGGGCAGAGATACACCAACAACAACAACAAAAACTTTCCGGCCAATATCCCTGATAAACATCGATGCGAAAATCCTGAATAAAATACTGGCAAACCGAATCCAGCACCATATCAAAAAGCCTATCCATCATGATCAAGTCAGCTTTATCCCTGGGATGCAGGGCTGGTTCAACATACACAAATCAATAAACGTAATCCATCACATAAACAAAACCAATGACAAAAACCACATGATTATCTCAATAGATGCAGAAAAGGTCTTCGACAAAATTCAACACCCTTTCATGCTAAAAACTCTCAACAAACTAGGTATCGATGGAACGTATCTCAAAATAATAAGAGTTATTTATGACAAACCCACAGGCAATATCATACTGAATGGACAAAAACGGGAAGCATTCTGTTTGAAATCCGGCACAAGACAAGGATGCCCTCTCTCACCACTCCTATTCAACATAGTATCAGAAGTTCTGGCCAGGGCAATCAGGCAAGAGAAAGAAATCAAGGGTATTCAAACAGGTAGAGAGGGAGTCAAATTGTCTCTGTTTGCAGATGACATGATTGTATATTTAGAAAATTCCATCATCTCAGCCCAAAATCTCCTAAAGCTGATAAGCAACTTCAGCAAAGTCTCAGGATACAAAATCAATGTGCAAAAATCACAAGCATTCCTATACACCAATAATAAACAAAGAGTCAAATTATGAATGAACTCCCATTCACAATCGCTACCAAGAGAATAAAATACCTTGGAATACAACTTAGAAGGGAAGTGAAGGACCTCTTCAAGGAGAACTACAAACCTCTGCTCAAGGAAATAAAAGAGGACACAAACAAATGGAAAAACATTCCATCCTCATGGATAGAAAGAATCAATATCATGAAAATGGCCATGTTGCCCAAAGTAATTTATAGATTCAGGGCTATCCCCATCAAGCTACCATTGACTTTCTTCACAGAATTGGAAAAAAACTATTTTAAATTTTATATGGAAACAAAAAAGAGTCCACATAGCCAAGAAAATCCTAAGCAAAAAGAACAAAACTGGAGGTATCACACTACCTAACCTCAAACTATACTACAAGGCCACAGTAACCAAAACAGCATGGTACTGATACAAAAACAGATATACAGATCAATGGAACAGAACAGAGACCTCAGAATAGATATCTACAACCATGTGATCTTTGACAAACCTGACAAAAACAATCAATGGGGAATGGATTCCCTATTTAATAAATAGTGTTGGGAAAACTGGCTAGCCATATGCTGAAAAATGAAACTGGACCCCTTCCTTTTACCTTACAAAAATTAACTCAAGATGGATTAAAGACTTAAATGTAAGACCTAAAACCATAAAAATTCTAGAAGAAAACCTAGGCAATACCATTCAGGATACAGGCATAGGCAAAGACTTCATGACTAAAACACCAAAAGTAATGGCAGCAAAAGCCAAAATTGACAAATGGGATCTAATTAAACTAAAGAGCTTCTGCACAGCAAAATAAACTAGCATCAGAATGAACAGGCAACCTACAGAATGGTAGAAAATGTCTGCAATCTACCCATCTGACAAAGATCTAATATCCAGAATCTACAAGAAACTTAAACAAATTTACAAAAAAGCAAACAACCCCATCAAAAAGTGGGCAAAGGATATGAACAGACACTCCTCAAAAGAAGACATTTATGCGGCCAACAAACATATGAAAAAAAGCTCATCATCACTGATCATTAGAGAAATGCAAATCAAAACCACAATGAGATACCATCTCACACCAGTCAGAATGGCAATTATTAAAAAGTCAAGAAACAAAAATGCTGGCAAGGCTGTGGAGAAATAGAATGGTTTTGGACTGGTGGTGGGAATGTAGATTGGTTCAACCATTGTGGAGGACAATTCCTCAGGGATCTAGAACCAGAAATACCATTTGACCCAGCGATCCCATGACTGGGTATATACCCAAAGGATTATAAATCATTCTACTATAAAGACACATGCACACGTATGTTTATTGCAGCACTATTCACAATAGCAAAGACATGGAACCAACCCAAATGCCTATCAATGATAGACTGGATAAAGAAAATGTGGCACATATACACCATGGAATACTATGCAGCCATAAAAAAGGATGAGTTCACGTCCTTTGCAGGGACATGGATAAAACTGGAAACCATCATTCTCAGCAAACTAACACAAGAACAGAAAACCAAACACCACGTGTTCTCATTCGTAAGTGGGAGCTGAACAATGAGAACACATGGACACAGGGAGGGGAACATCACATACCAGGGCCTGTCAGGGGGGTGGGGGGCTAAAGGAGGGATAGCATTAGGAAAAATACCTAATGTAGATGATGGCTTGATGGGTGCAGCAAACCACCATGGCATGTGTATACCTATGTAACAAACCTGCACATTCTGCACATGTACCCCAGAACTTAAATTTAAAAAAAAAAAAAGAGAGCCAGGTGCGATGGCTCAAGGCTGTAATCCCAGCACTTTGGGAGGCCGAGACGGGCGGATCACGAGGTCAGGAGATCGAGACCATCCTGGCTAACACGGTGAAACCCCATCTCTACTAAAAAAAATACAAAAAACTAGCTGGGCGAGGTGGCGGGCGCCTGTAGTCCCAGCTACTCCCGAGGCTGAGGCAGGAGAATGGCGTAAACCCGGGAGGCGGAGCTTGCAGTGAGCTGAGATCCGGCCACTGCACTCCAGCCTGGGCGACAGAGCGAGACTCCGTCTCAAAAAAAAAAAAAAAAGAAAGAAATATGTTTCAACTGCAGAATATCATTCACTCAACTAATTTCTATTGAACCACTAATGTGGCAGGCACCATTCCCCTCCTATGTGCTAATGAATGCTCAGTAAAACATAAAGCTGAGGACGAAATACACGCTTTGTTAAGGTTCCCCAGGCCTTACAGAGTAGATCCACATTGAATACTTTAGGCCACAGACAAAGTCATTCCTATGTCCAGACTATGTCTGCTGGTCATTACCATTTTCAATATGTTATGTGAGTGGCACAACAAAAGACTGACATTGTCTCCTAAACACAGGATTTGCATGGTCCACAACTAGAGTTACGATCTTTAAGCTTTCCAGGTCCACATACCTTTGACTCTACTTTTCATGCTTTTCTTCAGGACATTTTCCCCACTGTCACCTCCTCCTTCCTCTGCTGCCACCAAAGCAAAGAACTCTTCCAAATTTTCACCTTCCACTTTTGCCAAGCAAAAGTTGCTAAACTTTAGTGTGCCAGGCCCTTCCAAGAGTATCTATGAAGATCAAATAAATGTTTTCAGAAGAAAAATAAACTTAATTTGTACATATATCAGTACTTCTTACAATTGCACTAAAGAACTTTTGAGCATTGCTATTCTCCATCAGAACTCAGAAAAATAAATGTTTATAATTTTTTAAAAAGCTAAAGAAAAACAAATCCAACTTTTTAATAATCAAATACAAAATTAAATTGTTCATTCTCAGATGTATATAATGAACTCATCATATAACCAAAGTGGAAAACTTCAGGTTTGGGGAAAGATAAGTAATGATGAAAATAAAACAATCTGCACTTGCCAAGCCTCAGTGTCAGCTATAACAGGATTTGAAAACCTAGCTGTCTGAGGTGTTTATTCAAGTGAGGAAGCACAATGCAGAGTTAAGATTAAAGTTGGAGATCTGGATTTTACACCCAGGTCCACCATTTACTTGCTGTCTGACCTTGAAGAATGTATTTAACCTTTCTAATCCCCAGTCTCTTCACCTGTAAAATGGGAAAAATAATACCAAACTCTTCAGACTGTTGTAAGGATTAATCGAAGTTATACAAGTAAAGGGTTTGTAACAGTCACTGGCATGTGACAAGTACTCAAGTCTGCTAATATAATTTGTGATTAGAATCTATGGATTGTTGAAAACATGCCAGGAACTACTGTTCTGTTACTTTTATCACTTCCTCTATTAAAAGTATTTCTAGATAAGTACAATGGGTCAGGTGGCTTTGTGGTTTTTCAAGGCTATGTAGGGTCAAGTGCAGTGCCTCACACCTGTAATCCCAGCACTTTGGAAGGCTGAGGCGGGCAGATCACTTGGTGCCAGGAGTTTGAGACCAGCCTGGCCAACATGGTGAAACCCCATCTCTACTCAAAATACAAAAATTAGCTAGGCATGGTGGCGGGCGCCTATAATCCCAGCTACTCAGGAGGCTGAGGCATGAGAATCACTTGAACCTGGGAGGCGGAGGTTGCAGTGAGCCAAGGCTGCGCCACTGCACTCCATTCTACATGACAGTGAGACCCTGTCTCAAAAATATAAAATTAAAATAAAATAAAGGCAATGTGAAGTTAACTCTTAACTTCTAGTCACAAATACATACTAAGGATGTCTGCTGGTCTACAATAGTGGCTTTTAAACTTATGTGAGCATCAGAATCCCCTGGAAGACTTGTTAAAGCACAGACTACCAGTCACTACCCCCAGAGTTTCTGCTTCAACAGGTCTGGGATGGGGCCCATTTCTACCAAATGCCAGGTCAACCTAATGCTGCTGGTCCAGAGGACCACTAGCAGGGATCAGCAAAATTTTTTGTGGTTGGTAAAGAGCCAGCTAATAAATATTTTAGACTTTATGAGCCATACAGTCTTTTATACTTCAATGTCATTTCATTTTAATGGAATCTCATACTTCAAATCTGTTGTTGCACAACGGTATCCACTGACATTACATAAACCAAAGGTCGTGGCTGTGTTCCAGTGAAAGTTTACTTACAAAAATAGGAATCCTGCCCAACCTTTGCTAACCCCTGTTCTAGAACACAGGTTTAGGTTACAAAGCAGCCTGAATTTTTCAGATCGTAACAGCTGATAATAAATCTCATTAAACAACTCCCGTATAGATATCAGCAAACTACAGCCTCTGGGACAAACCCTGGCCACTGCCTTGTATAGCTATGAACCAAGAGTGTTGGATTTAGGGAAAAAAAAAAAAAACCTATCTGAAAACTGCCACACCAAAAAAAGGTAATTAAAAAAAAAGGGGGGGGGGGGGGGGTGGTTTGGCCAGGCATGGTAGCTCACACCTGTAATCCCAGCACTTTGGGAAGCCAAGGCAGTAGGATCACCTGAGGTCAGGAGTTTGAGACCAGCCTGGCCAACATGGTGAAACCCTATCTCTACTAAAAATACAAAAATTTGCCACACACCTGCAGTCCCAGCTACTCGAGAGGCCGAGGCAGGAGAATTGCTTGAACCCAGGATGTGGAGTGTGCATGAGTTGAGATCACACCACTGCACTCCAGCCTGGGCAACAGAGTGAAACTGTGTCTCAAAAAAATTAAAATAAAATAAAATAATTTTTGATGTGGTTTTTATATTTCTAAATGGTTAGGAAAAAAATCAAAATAATATTTCTAGACATGCAACAATGAATTATATGAAATTCACATTTCCATATCCACAAATGAAGTTATTGAAATGCAGCCACATCCAGGTACTTACAAATTATCTACAGCTGCTCTCAGCACTACAATGACAGTTGAGTAGCTAGAGACTTGAGGCACATATGTGAATATTTCAAACAAGAACTGCTATTCATTATACAGGACTTTATGGAGTTTTCTTTTTTAGGTTTAATTATCTTCTCATACAGATGGCCCGCAAAAATAAAATTCTTAAATGAAATATTCAGCTTTTTATTTCCTTGGCATATACTAAAGAAAAAGTAAAAACTCAGACCAGTAATATGTACAGTTCCTCAGGGTATGTACTTATAAAGACAATAATTGACGTCAACATGAGCACACTACTTACCAAAAAGTATCCTAGAAACTTAACCTAAATATAATAGGTAATCCTCACAAATATGTTGAAAAATCTATCTCCATGTGACAAAGAAACTAAGGCAAAGAGAAGCAGGGTAACTTGTCCGGATTCACACGGCTTCTAAGTGTTAGTGTTGATGGCAACTCAGAAACCACGTAGGTTTCATGACTCTACTATACTGAAGCACATTTAGTTGTGGATAATTTTACCAAAAGAGAAAATATTTGATCCATAATATCAGAAATCATACATATATAGCCAAGAATGCCACTATCAACTAAAACAATGGTTCATAAATGTGTATGATGACTTAAGAGTTAAGAGGGCCTTATCTTATAGACATATTGGGTTCAACATTTACAATGTAGGTTAGTAGCATTAAGTGATTACTCAAAGAGCTCTGAAAAGGAGACTTCACATTCAAAAAGCAACTTAGGTAGCTAAAATACAGTACTATATATTTCCTTTCATTTCTTTCTTTTTTTTTTTTTTTTTTTTTTTCCTGAAACGGAATCTCGCTGGAATCCCAGGCTGGAATACAGTGGCGTGACCTCAGCTCACTGCAACCTGCGCCTTCTGGGTGCAAGCAATTCTCCCTGCCTTGGCCTCTCAAGTAGCTGGAATTACAGGTGACCACCACCATACCCAGCTATTTTTTGTGTTTTCATTTTTTATTTTTTTATTTTTTTAAAACAGAGTCTTGCTCTGTCACTAGGCTGCAGTGCAGTGGTGCAATCTCGGGTCACTGCAACCTCCGCCTCCCGGGTTCAAGCAATTCTCCTGCCTCAGCCTCTCGAATAGTTGGGACTACAGGAGTGCGCCACCACACCCAGCTAATTTTTGTATTTTTTGTTTGTTTGTTTGTTTTTAGTTGAGATGGGGTTTCACCATGTTGGCCAGGATGGTCTCAATCTCTTGACCTCGTGATCTGCCCACCTCAGCCTCCCAACATGCTGGGATTACAGGCAAGAGCCACCGCACCCGGCCTTTTGTGTTTTTAGAAGAGATGAGGTTTCGCTATGTTGGCCAGGCTGGTCTCGAACTCCTAACCTCAAGTGATCCGCCCGCCTCGGCCTCCCAAAGTGCTGGGATTATAGGCATGAGCCACCTGTGCCCTGTATCCTTTTATTTTAAAAAAAGATTAACTAAAATTTCAAGATGTTCTATACCAAAATTTTATCTAAAAATAAAAACATCTTTGAGAAAGCACTCTAAATTGAGACAGAAGCAGTTAGAAAATCAAAAACTTTCATGAATTACCTTCCCAGGAGAAATGTCACAGAAGAGAATGCCAAGTTTGTGAAGATGATGTAATCCAGTAATCAGGTCAATCCCAAATTCTCTCACAACATCTTCTGGGAGGTTTTCATCTTGAGCAATAACTGTTTTTAAGGAACCACCTGCAAGAAGTTGATTAAAATCACCCCTTTCAACCCCCTACCATCACAGAGTACCCGAGAGGTTCCATGCTGACAGATACGAACACTGAAAAATGATCAAGACAGTAAACCCTCACAGTCTGGTCGAGGAACACACATGTGAGTGAATACAGTGGCCCAAGCACTGCAACAGAAGTCTATGCCCAAGCACCAGAGACAGATTCAGGAAAGTGCCTGCTCCCTGTGGATGAATGGTGAGAGGCAAGCAGGTAAGATGAAAGGATAATTACCCTAACAGCTGCAAATACTAATGGTAAATACCCCAAAACTGTGCACTTAAATCATATTATGCAAAGTATACTCTCGTTTACTGTTGTGCTGTCAAGTCACATTCTGCAAAGTACTGCATGGCAAAAAAGACTATGCCTTTCCTTAGCAGATAATCACAACCCTTAGCATGTGCCATTAATGAAATAAAAGGCCAAAGTCAGGCACATTGAGAATCCCATTGCTATATTCTTCCAAGGTCCCAGTTACTTCTCTACCATCTAAGTGCCAGAAACAACTTTTTTTTTTAAGGGTCAAGATTACAATAGCCAATCCATCAACAGATGAATGGATAAAGAAAATATGGTACATATATACAAGGGAGTACTATTCAGCCATAAAAGAGAGATTTTGTCATTTGCAACAACATGGTTGGAACTGGAGGTCATTATATTAAGTGAAATAAGCCAGGCACAGAAAGACAAACGTTGCATGTCCTCGCTCATTTGTGGGAGCTGAAAATTAAAACAATTGAAATCATGGAGATAGAGAACAGAAGAATGACTACCAGAGGTTGGGAAGAGTAGTGGGGAGGTGGCAGGGAGTGGGGATGGTTAATGGGTGAAAATAAATAGTAAGAATGAATAAGAACTAGTACTTGATAATACAACAGGTAGCTAAAGTCAATAACAATTTAACTGTACATTTTAAAATAACTAAAAGAATATAATTGGATTGTAACACAAAGGATAAATGCTTGAGGAAATGGACACCCCATTTACCCTGATGTGCTTATTACACACTGCATGCCTGTACCAACTATCTCATGTACCCCATAGATATTAATATACACACCTACTATATATCTACACAAATTAAAAATTAATACAACAGCCAAATTCAGAAAAAGTAAAGTCTCTGCTGGCATTGGAAAGTTGAATATGAATTACTATGATGAAGGGAAGAGGTATTTGGGGTTTTATTTTGTTTTGGTGGGTGAGGGGCCGTTACAGACGTAGGCATGTTTTCCAGTTAGGATACTACATCTGGTCAGCTGAAGCCAAAAACTAATTCTAGGACTATCTCTTGATAACCTTATCTATGGAAGTAATTCAACCATAATTCTGTCCTATTGATTCAGAAAAATAAAATCAAGTAAGTTATTAATCCAAATTACTTAAGTTTTGTAAATTCTGTGTCAATATGATAAGTTAGATTCACAAAGCTAGTAATAATTATATCAATATTCAGTTATCCTTTATTGTTACTCAATGTATAAACAGAAGTACACTAACAGTAGTTAATAGTAGTACTTAGTAGTGGTTATTACATTTTTTTCCCTGTTAAACTCTTAAAATTTTGAAACTAAAAGCCCAGATAATATGTATTTAGTCACCTTTCTCCCTGTATATAGTCCTAGAAAGCTGTATGAAGGAATAGCTATAATTTGTTATCTCTAATTATTTGTTGATCTCTGTACTTTTTCACATTGCTTAAAATTTTAGGAGGTACAGTATGCTTTTCACAAAAACAAAAAGATACTTTATAAATGTATTAGCTAATTAATAGCTAGTCAACCTAAAATGTTCGTTTTTATTCCTTGGGAAAATATTTTTGATAAATTAATCACCACTTTAAAACATTTCTAAATTTTTATGTATGTAATGTAATAATATACCAAAGTAAACTCAACCCGGAATTGAATTTACATAATTCTTTTTCCCAAACATCTTTGCTCTTCACCCTTCCCTAATACCCACAGAACAATAGATTTTCAAGTTAACATAGTAAATAACATCAAAAGTAACAAAACTTACAGCATGTTTTTTTTTTCAATATTATATTCATAGCACTTTTTACCTACTCTTTCGTACCTGTGCAGAGTTCCACCACTAGCCAGAGGTGATTGCTGGTTTCATACCATTCATGAAAAGTTACAATATTCTTGTGTTTAATTTCATGGGTGAGACGGACCTATAAAAACACAGAGCATTCACTCTAAAAAGAAATTCCTAAAACTCTTATATCTACTGAGAAAAACCTAAATATACAATTGGTAAGTGGATAAGAAAATGGTGACATTTATTTGGTGGAGTTCTATACAGATATTAGAAATCATGGTTATGAGGGCTAGTTACACAGAAAAACACTACCTTTAAAATAAACTTTTTTGGCCATGCACGGTGGCTCACACCTGTAACAATCCGGCACTTTGGGAGGCAGAAGTAGGCGGATGACTTGAGGTCAGGAGTTCAAGAGCAGCCTGACCAACATGGTGAAACCCCGTCTCTACTAAAAATACAAAAATCAGTTGGGCGTGATGGCACACGCCATTCAGTAGCCTGAAATTCAAGCTACTCGGGAGACTAAGGCAGGAAAATTGCTTGAACTCAGAAGGCAGAAGTTGCAGTGTGCCGAGATGGCGTCACTGCACTCCAGCCTGGGTGACAGAGCAAGACTCCATCTCTAAATAAATAAATAAATAAATTTTTTAAAACTTGTGTAATACTCTTTTGCATGTCTCTGTAAATACAAATTTGCAAAAGAATTATTTATAGAAAAATGACCAGAAGATATTCATCAACATAGCTACTGTTATTTATGAAACTGCTGGTGTTTTTTAATTCTATTTTTCTCTCATTTTCTATTGGCTATACTAATACACACTACTTTCATAGCCAAGAAAGAAAAAACAATTTTAAAGGGAAAAAAATTTCTGCTAAGTAAACATAACCTACCTACTCAATAATACAATAGTTAACTAAGTTGTATTATCAACTGCCAAAATACTGTCAACATTAAAATGTATACTTAATTTTATTACATAGAGGAATGAGTGTTATAATATTAATTGAGAAGGGCAAAAAACAAAATTATACCACGACTAAACCATTAAAGAACAAACTCAGAAACTAGAAGGAAACAAACCAAGACATGAGCAATGATTATCTTCTTTTTTTTTTTTTTTTTTTGAGAAGGAGTCTTGCTCTGTCATCCAGGCTGGAGTACGGTGGTGCGATCTCGGCTCACTGCAATCTCTGCCTCCCAGGTTCAAGGTGCGATCTCGGCTCACTGCAATCTCTGCCTCCCAGGTTCAAGCAATTCTCTGCCTCAGCCTCCCAAGTAGCTGGGATTACAGGTACACACCACCATGCCCAGCTAATTTTTGTATTTTTAGTAGAGATGGGGTTTCACCATGTTGGTCAGGCTGGTCATGAACTCCTGACTTCAAGTGATGCACCCGCCTTGGCCTCCCACAGTGCTGGGATTACAGGTGTGAGCCACTGTGCCCGGTCAACCAATGATTATCTTTAGGTGATAGGACAATTGCCCTTTTCTCTTCTATTCATTTTTCCCTATTGTCCAAGTTTCTACAGTGAAATTGTATTTTTTTTTTTAATTTTTAAAAGAACTCTCAGAAGGATTCTACAATCTACTTTTAAAAATATTCCTGGTCTGGCCAGGTGTGGTGGTTCACGCCTGTAATTCCAGCACTTTGGGAGGCCAAGGCGGGCAGATCACAAGGTCAGGAGATAGAGACCATCCTGGCTAACATGGTGAAACCCTGTCTCTACTAAAAATAAAAAAAATCAGCCTGGCATGGTGGCGTGCACATGTAGTCCCAGCTCCTCTGGAGGCTGAAGCAGGAAAATGGCGTGAACCCGGGAGGCAGAGCTTGCAGTGAGCTGAGATCGTGCCACTGCACCCCAGTCTGGGCAACAGAGCAAGACTCCGTCTCAAAAAAAAAAAAAAAAAAAAAAGCAATTCCTGGTCAGTGGCAGTGGCTCACGCCTGTAATCCCAACACTTTAGGAGGCCAAGGCAGGAGGATCACTTGAGCCAGGGGTCCCCAACTCCTGGGCTGTGGACTGGTCCAGGTCCATGGCCTGTTACGAACCAGGCCAGACAGCAGCAGGTGAACAGTCAGCAAGCAAGCATTACTGCTTGAGCTTGCCTCCTGTCAGCGCAGCAGCAGCATTAGATTCTCACAGAAGTGCAAACGCTATTGTAAACTGCGCATGGGAGGGATCTAGGCTGCGCACTCCTTATGAGAATCTAATGTCTGATGATCTGAAGTGGAACAGTTTCATCCCGAAACAATCCCCACCCCATGAAAAAACTGTCTTCCACAAAACCAGTCCCTGGTGTCAAAAAAAATGTGGGGACCAGTGCCACAGTTTTATATATATATATAAAAACATATATATAAACATAGAAATTGACCCTTCTAGTTTTAAAGCTTGAAACTTATATCTGTTTTATTTGAACTCCTTCCTCAGGAAAGGACCCCCAAGCCTCTGAAAAAGTATCAAGGAACTGAAGCTCACCAGATCACCACATCCAGCCATGAGGCGCCAGGCCCCTGAGTCATTATGATTGCTTCCTTTCACCTCCAAAGGTCTGTTTTCCCACACGATGCTACATTTCTTTCCTGTTATATGAACCCCTAATTTTAGTCAGTCAAGGAGATTGGTTTTGAGACTGAGCTCCCATCTCCTTGGCAGCAGCACCTGATTAAAGCCTTCTTGACTGGCAATAGGTGTCATCTCAGTGATTGGTTTTCTGTGTGGAAAACAGCAGGTACTAGACCAAACCCCTGGTGTTTCAGTAACAGTTTTAACACAAGCCTGGGCAATATAGCAAGATCTCATCTTCACTAAAAAATTTTTTTAATTAGCCAGGCATGGTGATGCAAACCTGTAGTCCCAGCTACTCAGGACACTGAGGCAGGAGGATAGCTGGAGCCTGGGAGTTCAAGGCTGCAGTGAACTGTGTTGCACCACTGCACTCCAGCCTGGGCAAGACAGCAAGACCCCACCTCCAAAAAAAAAAATTGAAACATTCTTACTTATTTTCTGTTTGATAAGTATTAAAAAAAAAAAAAAAAAAGAGAGAGACATCCTAGATGAATCCTAATGTCATCAATTCACCCTATTGCAAAAGATATCTTTACAATAAGCACACTGATCTTAAAAATGTACATTTCTGTCAGATCATAAGAATACTCAAGCATAAAAAACAAATAATAAAGACGCAAAAGCCTATCTGTTAAAAAATACTAAGTTGTTCTGGAGATTTTGCTTTCTCCTTCTAAAATTCCACTAAATATGAAAAATAAAACCACAAAAATGTGTGCATTACTACTAGCAAACCATCAAGATCCAAAATGGCTGACAACTAACAAAGTGCTTTCAATCGTGTTCTTTTTTTTTTTTTTTTTGAAACAAGGTCTCACTCTATACCCAGGCTGGAGCACAGTGGCACAATCATGGCTCACTGTAGCCTTCATCTACTGGGCTCAAGGGATCCTCCTCCTCCCTCAGCCTCCAGAGTAGTGGGGACCACAGTTGCACCACTACATTCGATTGACTTTTTTGATTTTTTGCAGACACAGGGTCTCACTTTGTTGCCCCAATTGGTCTTGAACTCCTGGGTTCAACCAATCCTCCCACCTCAGCCTCCCAAAGTGCTGGGATTACAGGTATGAGTCACTGTGCTCAGCTTTAAAACATAAATAAATAAATAAATAAATAAACTTTTTTTTTTTAAGTCACATCCAAATTCTACTACCACTTAACACAAACAGATGAGCCCGTATATACACAGCTCCCCATTTTAAAAATGAGACACTCTGTGAACAACTAGGTGGGCTCATACCGTAGCACAATTAGAGGAAAATGGATCCACATAACTTAGAAGACAGACGAGTTAAAAAACAGAAAGCAAAGTGACCAAGAGAAAATTTAAGGAGCAACTTGTAAGACACTACAAAACTAAAATTAAAAACTTAGCCAGGCATGGTGGCACATGCCTGTGGTCCCAGCTACTAGGGAGGCTGAGGCAGGAGGATCCCTTGAGCCCAGGAAGTCAAGGCGCAGTGAGCCATGATCACATCACTGCACTCCAGCCTGAGTGACAAAGTGAGACTCTGTCTCAAAAAAAAAAAAAAAAAAAAAAGGAAGAAAGAAAGAAAGAGAAAGAAAGAAACTGAAAAACTAATAAGGCCACCAAAGAATAAGGAAGACCACCTGGTGTCCATGTTTAAGGACTCCCACTGATTCAGGCACAGGAAGGTGGAGGTCCTGATGAAAAATAAATGGGCATGGCAATTACAACAGAATCACCAACAGAATCTGGGCCCCAGCACTTCCTTCCAGCACTCCTCATCATTCAACATACGCCCCATGCCTACTCTTCCAAATGCTGGGCCAAACTGCCTCTCAAAGTCTTGCCCTCCACCTTCACCTCAACCACCTATCTATCCGTGGTTACTCCACAGACCTACAGTGTTCAATGTGGGAGCGATGTGCCACACAGGGCTACTCAGAACTCAAAAAGTGGCTTGTCTGAACTGGGATGTGCTACAGATGTAAAATACACACAGTATTCTGAAGACTTCATACCAAAAAATAATAAACAATATCTCAATAATAGTTTTTACCGGCCAGGTGCAGTGGCTCACGACTGCAAACCCAACACTTTGGGAGGCCGAGGTGGGCAGATCACTTGAGGTCAGGAGTTTGAGACCAGCCTGGCCAACATGGTGAAATCCTGTCTCTACAAAAAATACAAAAATTAGGTGGGCATGGTGGTACATGCCTGAAGTTCCAGGAACTCAGGAGGCTGAGGCAGGAGAATCACTTGAACCCAGAAGGCAGAGGTTGCAGAAAGCCTAGATTGCACCACTGCACTCCAGCCTGGGTGGCAGAGCAAGATTTCATCTCAAATAAATTTTTTTAAAAAATAGTTTTTACCAATTACATGTTGAAATGATCATACATTGTGTACACTGGTTTTAGAAATATATTACCAAAGTTAGGCTGGGCGCGATGGCTCACGCCTGTAATTCCAGCACTTTGGGAGGCTGAGGCAGGTGGATCACAAGGTCAGGAGATCGAGACCATCCTAGCTAACACGGTGAAACTTTGTCTGTACTAAAAATACAAAAAATTAGGCAGGCATGGAGGCGGGCACCTATAGTCCCAGCTACTCAGGAGGCTGAGGCAGGAGAATGGTGTGAACCCGGGAGGCGGAGCTTGCAGTGAGCCGAGATGGTGCCACTGCAAGACTCTGTCTCAAAAAAAAGAAAGGGAGGGAGGGAGGGAGGGAGGGAGGGAGGAAGGAAGGAAGGAAGGAAGGAAGGAAGGAAGGAAGGAAGGAAGGAAATAAATTACCAAAGTTAATTTCACCCATTTGTTTTTTATTTCTCAATGTGGCTACTAAAAAATTCAAAATTAGATTTGTGGCCCCCATTGTATTTTTATTAGATGGTGTTGCTAGACTTTTACTAAAACTGCATTACCACCAAAATCTCTTTCACATATCCTAACCTGTGACCATATACACACACTTTCCAGCTCACTCCCACAAGCATTCCAATTCTAGTTAAACTCAACCAACCCTCCACATACTCTGCAGCTACTCAAGCAGGTAAAGTAGAAGCTCTTCAAGCACATAAAGCAGAAACAAACGGTGCTGCCTGATTTACTTTAAACGTATGATCACAAATCTCAAATGGCCCAAGACAACCTGCTCTTCAAGTGACCATTCACACCTCTTTTTTCCTCTCCTTCCTACCTCCTAACTGATGATTTTGCTTATTTCAGGGAAGGTAGAACCAAACAGAAGAAAACTTTCTCAGGCTCATGGCATGGAGTCTACCAACTTGCATCTTGTACCATACCCCGCCTCCCCTCAATTACCCATGCTCCTTCCAAAAGCCAAAGCCTCCCCCTGTATACATGATCCCAACCCCCCTCAAACTTCACTTACATTATATAACTGTCTGCTCTCCACATTATGCTGAGTATTTTTCCATTGCTATTTTCCATTTCCTATTTTCCATAGACCATTTCCATCAGCATATAAACATGCTGCAATTATTATCCTTATGGAAAAGCTGCTAGTTGCTTACCTAAATCTTTAATAACAGAATTCCTATATGACAAACACAGCCTTGTGCCTGTCCAGAAAAAGATTTCCCCCGCTCCTGCCCAGACAGGGGACACCAACAAGACGTTAACAGGGTCAGTAGCTCAGATTTCCTGGAAAACGCTTAATGGGGTTTATTCAAGGTAACCCCGTGGCATCTCCTTTCTTTCCCTTCCTCCCTGGAAAGCTGACATGGTAACTAAAGCGACAGTGGCCATCCAGCAATTATGAAATGGCCTTGCACATAAGCCAACTTAAATAAGGATAGGAGAGAAGAATGACAAGGAATTGATGACATGGTAGAATCAGTTTGCAAGTGCAGTTTCTTTCACATGAGAGAAAATAAACCACCCGTTTTAAGACATGTAATTTCACAGGAGGATGAGGCAGGAGAATTGCCTGAACCCAGGAGGTGGAGGTTGCAGTGAGCCGAAATCATGCCACTGTACTCCAGTCTGAGTGACAGAGTGAGATCCTTTCTCAAAAAAAAAAAAAAAAAAACCATGTCATTTCAGATCTCAGGAGTCAGAGGTAACTCCTGATAACTTTTTCCATCTCAACCTCCTGTCTCTATCCAGTTATCATCCCATTTCTCTGCTCCTTGATACAGCAAAACTCCTTAAGGATGGCCTCTACCTTCTCCCCCACTCCCTCTTTTTATAAGAAGTGTACTTATTTATTTTTGTAGAGATAGGGTCTTGTTATGTTGCCCAGGCTGGTCTCAAACTCCTGGCCTCAAGCAATCCTCCCACCTCAGCCTCCCAAAACACCAGGATTACAGGAATGAGCCACTAAGCCCGGCTCGCTCCCCCTTAAACATATTCTAATTCCAGCTTTCATCTCCACCACTTTCTGAAACCACTCTCTTCAAGGTTATCAGTGGCTTCTCCATTGCCAAATCCTCAGTTCTCACCTTATTAGCAGCATCTCACACAAGTGGTTTATCTCATCACCGTATACTACTGTCTTTATTTGACCTCTATGACATCCCATGATTTGGCCAATATTTTTAGTTACAGAGAACAGAATCTATTCTGGCTAACAAAAGGACTTATAAGGGGCCTAGATAACTCCAGAATTGATGATGGAAAGTTCCTGAAACAGAATCTAGGCTCAATTTCTGGAAAGAATTCCCAAAACCACACCATAAAACTTAGCCACCAGAGGAGTTCCTATCTCCATCAGAACATTAAGGAATCAAGACTCTGCCATCACAGCTATCACAGCTGTCAGCACCAAAGTGCTGCCTCTGCCACCAGTAGGAAGCCATCACATCCAAACCATACTGCCTCTGCCTCAAGATGTGCTGGCAAATGGATGCCTTGGGGCCTTTACCACTTACATCAGTTTGGAATCCAAGTGTCCTTCTACTGCATCTAATTAATTTCATCACAATCCCACCTAGAACTGTGGTTGCAAAGAGTCTGGAAATTGCAGTTTGTAGCTCCCCAGAGCCTGCAGAGCAGGAGAACATGCCAGAATGGGTGATGAGCAAACCAATCCACAGTTACCCACACTCTCCAGCTCCCCTCCTCTCTCACTGGATGCTCCCTTTCACTCTCCTTTGCTAGGTCTTCTTTCTCCTTATATTTGCTAAATGTTGCAGTGAAGGTCCTGAGTCCTCCTCTATCTTCCCTCACATTGGCCTAATGTCTATATGCTGATGACATATAGTTTTGACACATAAAGATACACAACATTTCCATCCCTCCAGAAAGCACTTTGTGCCCATTTCCAGATGTCTTCCTTAAATTTACATCTCCACCCTGATCAACCCCCTAAACTGCAGACTCAAATACCCAATGTCTTCCAATGTGCACCCAAAATTAAAATGCCCGAATCCATTGTTTCCTAGTCTTTTTTCCCTCAGTGTTATCACCATCCTTCCAGTCATGTAGGCCAAAACCCTAGGATAATCATTGACTTCTCTTTCACACCTCACACCCAATCCACGACCAAAAACGATCATCTGTACTCTACACATGTATTCAGACTCTTCATTCATAGAAAGTCAAAACCAGCAAAATTAACCTGTGGAGTTAGAAGTCAAGATCATGATTACCCTTAGGTGGGAAGAAAGAGACTGGCAGGGGGCAGGAAGGGCATCTAAAATACTGCTCATGTTATTTCTTGATTATGTGTTGGTTTCCCTGGTGTATTTGTTTTATGAAAATTTAAGCATACAATTATGCTTTCCTGTATGTATATTTTACTTCAATAAAAAGATTCACTCAAAATGGAATACATTTTAGTAATCAAGGGATAACTACAATACTTGCAGTAACACAGGTGAATCTCAATAACATCTTAAGGAAAAGAAATGTGACACAAAAAAGTACACACCACAGGAACCCATTTACTTGAGGTTCAAGAACAGGCAAAATAATCTACAACGATAGAAGAACAGTGCTGGGGGCAGTGTTAAAGATGACATCTGGAGAGGTCAGGAAGCACTTTCTGGAGGAATAGACAGACAATTTCTTGATTTGGATGTTACATGACTACATACATTTGTTAAAAGTCATTGAACTATACACTACACTATTCAGGTGTGCCTAAGACCTCAAAGATCCCGTAATCACACTAATGCCTGTATTAGATATTCCTCATTCTCTTGGAATCCAGTACATTTCCCAATAGTACTTGTTCTACTTGGAAAGGCATAAGTTTACCAAGGTAGTGAAATTTTCCCTGGGGTTGTGCTATCCACCCTTATAGCCAGCATTTGTAGTGTGTGTCACAAGTTGTATTCTCATGGTGAGATAGTTTCTCTGCTGTGATCAGGTTTCCCTGTTGCAGTCAAAGGAATAAGTGATTTAATCGGGATAAGTTTTACAGAAGATGGTGGCATTTGTTCTGGATCCTGATAAGCCTAAAAAGTATCACAAAGCTTCTTGTCTGAAAATTTCTCCCACAGTGGCCCTCCTGCAGTCTTTGAAAATTCCCTATTATCCATTCCCCTGAATTAAGCCTTTGACAGATACCAAAATGCTATCAAAATGTGATCACAGAAGGGGATGATACTTCAAGGAAAATGAATTTGTTACATTAGCTAGACACATCATCCAGCAGGGTCCTAAAATGAAGGAATAAGAGACAGGTAAATTATGACACCTGAAAGTGGTTATGAAAAGGTCCAAAGCAAGGGAAAGTACTGAGGAGGACTGTCAACACGACAACTGAGAACAGCCAGTGGGAAGCATGATGGTAAATGCGATATGGAGAAGAGGAGAAAAAAGGCCATGAAGTCAAACTCTTCCTTATATGTAATTTTTTTCTTGGCCTACCCTGCTGGCCTCCTCAACTGGAGAAGGGGCATAGGTACCATGATCCAACAGATCCGAATCAACTGTAGATCAGGATAGCACTGACATCATAGGCAATTGTGAGAAGTGAATGCACCCAGCACAGTGGCTGGAACATATTAGATATACTCAATAAATGGTAGCATATGATGAACTTCTGCAAAGGAAAAGAGTAGAAATGCTTCTGCAATGTATGGGACACAGGAGTTTCCAAGAGCTAAGACCCCTAAAAAGCAGGGACTTGGACAACCATTCGAATGGAGTGTTCATACATGCCTTGATTCCTCTATCTCACCTTTCTTACCAGATCATAAGCTCAAAAGTACAGGATCTGCCTCTGACTGATCATTTCATCCTCTAACACAGCAGACATTCAACAATACGCTTTTGCTGTTGAAGCGAGTGAATGAATCTTGGGAAAGAGCGAGGCTTCCCCAGCCTCTATAAATCAGGAATAAGGCACATAGGAAACAGTGGCCTTTCTATATCCATTAAAATTCTTGCACATGCTGAAACTGCCTTCATCTTCTTTCCCACACATGACCCCACACATCCCTCTTCTCAACTCTCTTCCAGTTCTGGGTATTTTCCTCTCCATCTATGCGTTCTCTATGTATTTCTTGTTCCGGTAGTGACTATGACATAACAGACATCATGAAAGAATATTTAAGCCGGGCACAGTGGCTCCCACCTATCATCCCAGCATTTCAGGAGGCTGAGGTGGGCGGATCACTTGAGGTCAAGAGTTTGATAGCAGCCTGGCCAACATGGTGAAACCCCGCCTCTAATAAAAATACAAAGATTCACTGGGCATGGTAGTGTATACCTGTAATCCCAGCTACTCAGGAGGCTGGGGCAGGAGAATCACTTGCACAGGGGAGGCAGAGGTTGCAGTGAGCCAAGATCACACCACTGCACTCCAGCCTGGATGACAGAGTCTGGACTCTGTCTCAGAAAAAAAGAAAGAGTGTTTATTAAGTGTCAGGCACTATACTAAATATCTTACTATTTAGTGAAAGCTAGATATGTCAACAAAATACCAGCAAATTGAATTCAGCAGTATATTAAAAGGATTATGCACTGTAACCAAGTGGGTTTATTCCTGGAAAACAAAGATGGTCGAACATATGAAAATGTAATATACCACATTATGAAGGGGAAAAAAAAGTATGATCATCTCAATTAATACAGAAAAAGGACTTGACAAAATTCAACAACCTTTAAAAAAAAAAAAAAAAAAAACTCCACAAGCTAGTATAGAAGGAAACTATCTCAACATAATAAAAGTCATATATGAAAAAGCCAAAGCAAACAACATACTCAATGGTGAAAGAGTAAAGCTTTTCCTCCAACATAAAGAAGTAGGCAAGAATGTCTGCCTTCTCCACTTCTAGTCAAAATGGTATAAAAAGTCCTAGCCAGAGCAATTACACAAGAAAAAAAAAGGCATCCAAATTGGAAAGGAAAAAGTAAAATTAACTGTTTGCAGATGGTATGATTGATTTTATATGTAGAAAACCCTAAGGCCAGGCGTGGTGGCTCATGCCTGTAATCTCAGCACTTTGGGAGGCCGAGGTGGGCAAATCACCTGAGGTCAGGAGTTCGAGAGCAGCCTGGCCAACCTAGTGAAACCCCGTCTCTACTAAAAATAAAAAAAAATTAGCCAGGTGTGGTGGTAGGCACCTGAAATCGCAGTTACTTAGGAGGCTGAGGCAGGAGAATCATTTGAACCTGGGAGGCAGAGGTTGCAGTGTGCCAAGATCACGCCACTGAACTCCTGCCTGAGTGATAGACTGAGACTTTGTCTCCAAAAAAAAAAAAAAAAAAAAAAAAACCCTGAAGTTTCCATAAAATAAACTGTCAAAACAAAAACAAATTTTGCAAAGTAAAATACAAAGTCCAGGTCCAACACTCAAAAGATTAGCGGAAATTCCTTTTCTTTTCTTTTTTTTGAGATGGCGTTTCACTCTTGTTGCCCAGGCTGGAGCACAATGGCATGATCTCAGCTCACTGCAACCTCTGCCTTCCAGGTTCACGCGATTCTCCTGCCTCAGCCTCCCAAGTAGCTGGGATTACAGATACCCACCACCATACTCAGCTAATTTTTGTATTTTTAGTGGAGATGGGGTCTCACCATGTTGGCCAGGCTGGTCTCAAACTCCTGACCTCAGGTGATCTGCACCCCTTGGCTTCCCAAAGTGATGGGATTACAGGCATAAGCCACCACATCTGCCTTTTTTTTTTTTTTTTGAGACAGTGTCTCTGTCGCCCAGGCGGGAGTACAGTGGCATGATCGCGGCTCACTGCAACCTCCACCTCCAGCGCTGAAGCAATCCTCCTGTCTCAGCCTCCCAAGTAGGTGAGACTACAGGCACGCACCACAATGCCTGGCTAATTTTTCTATTTTTTCTAGAGACAAGGTTTCACCACGTTGCCCAGGCTGGTCCTGAACTTCTGGGCTCAAGTGATCTACCCACCTTGGTCTCTCAAAGTGGTGGGATTATAGGCAGGAGCCACTACACCTGGCACAGTCTGATGAGGTTTGATTGATGCAGGTACTGGCAAAACTCTCTTTATTTATTTATTTATTTTTTTTGAGACAAGGTCTCAGTCCGTCACTCAGGTTGGAGTGCAGTGGCACAATCATGGCTCACTGTGACCCCTGCGACCCAGGCCCAAGCAATCCTCCCACTTCAGCTTCCCAAGTAGCTGGGACCTCAGGTGCATGCCACCATCCCCGGTTAATTTTTGAGACAGAGTCTCGCCCTGTTGCCCAGGCTGGAGTGCAGTGGTGCAATCTTGGCTCACTGCAACCCCCACCTCCTGAGTTCAAGTGATTCTCCTGCCTTAGCCTCCCAAGTAGCTGCGACTACAGGCATGTGCCACCATGCCCGGCTGATTTTTTTGTATTTTTAATAGAGACAGGGTTTCACCATGTTGGCCAGGCTGGTCTTGAACTCCTGGCCTCAAGTGATCCGCCCACCTCGGCCTCCAAAAGTGCTGGGCTTACAGTCGGGACCCACCGCGCCTGGCCCACTCCTGGCTAATTTTTGTATCTTTTGCAGAGACACATTTTCACCATGTTGCCTAGGCTGGTCTCGAACTCCTGAGCTCAAGCAATCTACCTGCCTCAGCCTCTCAAAATGCTGGGATTACAGGTGTGAGCCACCATGCCCAGGGTGAATTTCTATACATTCACAAATGTACAATCGAAAAAGGAAATTAAGAAAACAACTCCATTTATAATAGCAGCAAAAAGAATAAAACACATAGGAATTAACTTAACCAAATGGGTAGAAAGGCTTACACAACAAAAACTACAAAACACTTCTGAAAGAAAATTTTAAAAGACATAAATAGGCCAGGTGCGGTGGCTCACGCCTGTAATCTCAGCACTTTGGGAGGCCAAGGCGGGCAGATCATGAGGTCAGGAGATTGAGACCATCCTGGCTAACACCGTGAAACCCCGTCTCTACTAAAAATACAAAAAATTAGCTGGGCGTGGTGGCGGGCACTTGCAGTCCCAGCTTCTGGGGAGGCTGAGGCAGGAGAATGGTGTGAACCCGGGAGGTGGAGCTTGCAGTAAGCCGAGACTGTGCCACTGCATTGCAGCCTGTGGGACAGAGGGAGACTCCATCTCCAAAAAAAAAAGACATAAATAAGTGGGAAAATATCATGTGTTTATGAATTAGAAGGCAATATTCAGATATTAATAATTGACATTCAAATACTACCCAAAATCAATCTATCCAAAGCAATCTATGCATTCAATGCAATTCTTATCAAAATCCCAACAACTTTTTTTGTGGGACTAGAAAAAATCTATCCAAAAATTCATATAGAATCTCAAGGTATGTCAAATGGCCGAAACAATCTTAAAAGAAAAAAAAAAAAAAAACAAAGCTGGAGAACACACACTTCCTGATTCCAAAACTTACTACAAAGCTACAGTAATAAAAACAGTATAGTACTGGCATAAAGACAGACATAGAGACCAACAGTATAGAATAAGGAGCCCAGAAATAAACCCTCACACATATGGTCAAATGACTTTCAACAAGTATTCCAAAACTATTCAATGGAGAAAGGGCAGTCTTTTCAACAAATGGTACCCGGAAAACTGGATATCCACACATAAAAGAGAAGCTGGACCTTTACTGTTGTGGTCTGAATGTGTCCCTCTAAAATTCACATTGAAACCTAATGCCCATTGTGGTGGTATATTAGGAGGTGGAACCTTTAGGAGATGATTAAGTCATGAGGGCTCTGCCCTCATAAATAAAATTAGCACCCTTAGAATAGAGCCTTAAGGGGGCCTGTTTTCCTCTTCTGCCATGTGGGAACACATAGAAGGCACCATCTTTGAGAAAGACAGCAAGCCCTTACCAGACACCAAAACTGCTGGCACCTTAATCCTGGACTTCCCAGTCCCAAGAACTGTGACCAATTTGGTTTTAGCAGCCCAAACAAACTGAGACATTTACCGAACACCACATACAAAACTTAACTCAAAATGAGTTAAATATCACTGAGGTAAAAATACATAACTCTCAGAACAACAAATAGGACAAAAGCTTCATGACACTGGGCTTGGTGATGATTTTTGGATATTTGGATAAGACATCAAAGACACACATAAATAACAAAAAAAAGACAAATGTGACTCTGCAAAATTTTAAACTTTAGTACAACAAAAGGCAATATCAACAAAGTGAAAAGGCAACCTATGGAATATGAAAATATATTTGCATATCATATATCTGATAACAGATTAATATCTAGAATATATAAAGAAGTCATAAAACTTAGCAAGAAAACAACCAACCAGATTAGAGAATGGGCAAAGGATTTGTGGAAATGGACAAAAAGAATAGACATTTCTCCAAAGAAGATATACAAATTATCAACAAGCACATGAAAAGATGCTGCTCAGCATCACTAGTCATTAGGGAAATGCAAATCACAACGATAATGAGATACCACCTCACACCCATTAGGATGGTTACTGTCAAAAAAAAGAAAAAAAAGTACTGAGAAGGATGCAGAGAAACTGAACCCTTATACACTGATGGGCTGGAAGGTAAAGATGGCAGAGCTGCTAAGGAAAACAGTATGGCAAGTCTTCAAATAATTAAAAATACAATTACCTTAGCACCAGCAATTCCACTTCTGAGTATATACACAAAAGAAAGCAAGATATCAAAAAGATATTTGTATCCACATTTCATAGCACCATTGTTCACAATAATTAAAACATGGAAGCAACTTGTGTCCACTGTTACATAAATAGATAAGCAAAATGAATTTCATATATGTACAATGAAATATGATTCAGCCTTAAAAAGGAGGAAATTCTGACACATGCTTCAACGTGGATAAACCTTGAGGACATTACACTAAGTGAAATAAGTCAGACACAAAAAAGAAAAATGCTGTATGATATCGTTTATATAGAGTAGTCAAAACCACAGAAACAAAAAGTAGAATGATAGTTGCCAAAAGCTGGAGAAGGAGAAATGAAGAATTACAGTTTAATGGGTACAGAGCTTCAGTTTTACAAGATGAAAAGAGTTACGGGGATAGATGGAGGTGATTGTTGCACAGTAATATGAATGTACCTATTATCCCTAAACTGTACAATTAAAAATCACTAAGGTACAAACTTTATGTTATATTGTATTTTACCAATATATTGGTAAAAATAATACCAATTATTATTTTATTTATATATGTTATATATATATCATATATAACATATTATATATGATATATAAATAAAATAATATATATTATATATACCATATAAATAAAATAATAATATATTATGTTATATATTATACATATTTATATAGATATATATATATATTTTTTGAGATGGAGTCCAACTCTGTCGCCCAGGTTGGAGTGCAATGGCGTGATCTCGGCTCACTGCAACCTCCACCTCCCAGGTTCAAGCAATTCTCCTGCCTCAGCTTCCTGAGTAGCTGGAATTACAGGCATGCACTACCACGCCCAGCTAATTTTTGTATTTTTAGTAGAAACGGGGTTTCACCATGTTGGTCAGGTTGGTCTTGAACTACTGACCTTGTGATCCGCCCGCCTCGGCCTCCCAAAGTGCTGGGAAGCCACCGCGCCCAGCCCACAATATTTTTTTTTAAGTTAGGTATGGTCCAAGAAGCCTAGGCTATAAAGTGACACAGCTATTTCCAACCCAAGTCACTCTCACCCAGTGTCCTTCCTTGACAGTAAATTGCAGAGGTAGGGGGGAACCTGCTTGTCTCCTAAATACACCAAATTCAAAAAGTAAATTACCTAATATACAATATTGTTTCCAGGCTGGGCTCATTGGCTCCTGCCTGTAATCCCAACACTTTGGGAGGCTGAGGCAGGCAGATTGCTTGAGCTCAGAAGTTCAAGACCAGCCTGGGCAACATAGCCAAACCCCGACTCTATGAAAAATACAAAAAATTAGCCAGGTGTGGTGCTATGTGCCTGTAGTCCCAGCTACTCTGGAGGCTGAGGTGGGAGGATCATTTGAGCCCAGGAGGTCAAGGCTGCAGTAAGCCCAGTGTACTCCAGTCTGGGCAACAGAGACAGACAGACCCTGTTTCTAAGGGAAGGAAAAAAAAAAAAAAGAGTATAGTTTCCCTGACTTATACTCCCCACCAAAAAAAAAGAAACAAAAAAGAAAATTAAATTAGTCATTACTTGGTTATGTTTATTACTCATTATTCAGGACTGGTGGCCCTGAATAGATAGAAGGTCACCCATTCCGGACTGAAAATGTGGCATTTGATATATCAAATTCAATGACTACTGTGAAAATGCTACCCCCTTCTACCCATCATAGCTCTCTATTTCCCCATGCCAATGGAAATACACTAACTTACCCAGTTGGTTATTTCAGGCCTTTTGCACTTATCAGTACAAAGAATGGCTACAAAATTGATTGTTCCCTTCCGTCGCCCTTTATAGACAACAGTCTTGCTTCCTCTTCCAATCTCCTCATACAGAATAAAGTTTTCCATCTCTGGGCCGATTTCTCACATACAGTAGAATAATAGCATCTCTAGCTCCTAAAAAGTAAACAAAAATGACATTGATAAATGCAAGCTAGTTGCACAATTAATTAGGCTAGGATAATTAGCCCAGGATATTTTATGTGTAAAAAAATCTAGCAATTTGACGAATTCATAAAATTCATCTACAAATGTTTAATACTAGTGCTAATGTTTTTGCAGGATGAACGAAGCTACGGAGCAAATAAATAAAATTTCACAGCCGGCGCAGTGGCTCACGCCTGTAATCCCAGCACTTTGGGAGGCCGTGGCAGGGGGATCGCCTGAGGTCAAGAGTTCGAGACCAGCCTGGCCAACATGGTGAAACCCTGTCTCTACTAAAAAACACAAAACTTGGCCAGGCGTGGTGATGCGCGCCTGTAATCCCAACTACGCGGGAGGCTGAGGCAGGAGAATCGTTTGAACCCAGGACTGCACTCTAACCAGGGTGACAGAGAGAGACTCCGTCTCAAAAAAAAAAAAAATTCACAAATCAATATTCAAGTTCCCATCAACAAGATTCTTCTTTTTAAAACACAGTGGCCGCCCATGCCTCTAGGGCGGGTAGATACCCCGGCATTCCATGCGGCCGGCCCTTCCGCCACGGCCACCACTGGAGAGCGGCAGCCATGGCTCTGAGCTACCCTGTGGCCGTGGGCCTCGATGGGGGCCACAGGGTGACCAAAAATGGGAGCAAGCCTGGCCCAGCCACCGCCAAAGTGGGCAACAGACCAAGCACACCAAGTTTGTGCGGGACATTATCCCAAAGGTATATGGCTTTGCTCCCTACGAGCCGACGTGCCATGGAGTTGCTCAAGGTCTCCAAGGACAAATGGCCCTCAAGTTCATCCAGAAAAGAGTGGGGGACACATCCGCACCAAGATGAATAGATAAGAGCTAAGCAACGTCCTGCCCGCCAAGAGGAAAGTGGCTGCCAAGAAGGACTGAGGCCCCCTACCCTCTGTCAATAAAACCTTCACAGAAAAAAAAATGTGAAAGTAACAACTATTTCGAACAAGAGTAACAAAATCCAGGTATGAATTAGATTTTACCCATCATCTCGTATCTTACTTTCTCAGTTACAATGGAAACCTGGTACAATGGAAAACAACATCTGCACAATGGGATAATATATGTGAGGCAGGAGAATAGAGTCTGGAGGCAGGGAACCTAAGGCTGTTTCACACTGACTTCCTATAACAAAATTGAAAGGAAAACCCTAACTTTCCACGCCTAAATAACAAAAGGACCACAGGCTATTTAACTGATGGCAACCAATCAGAGTGATTGGGGCGGAGTCTTGCTTTGCAACTTTGTAACTTCACCTTGGCATCTAACTGGCTGCAGAGAGTGGAATCAATCAATGCAATGGAATCAATGAAATTGGCTGATAGCAACCAATCAGACCGATTGCAGGCCACCACTTGATTTACAGGAGGTGAGCATGAAAAGGCCAATGGGAAACTTCTAGGGAGTGTTTGGACTGGGTATCCCTATCCTGGACTTCCAGCGCTGCTCAGGCGGCTCCCACACTGTGGAGTGTACTTTCGTTTTCAATAAATCCCTGCTTTCATTCTTTTGTTGCTTCATTCTTTCTTTGCTTTGCTGGGCATTTTCTCCAATTCTTTGTTCAAAATGCCAAGAACCTGGACAACCTGCAGTCAAGACCCTCTGCCAGTCTTGACTGGTATGCCCCACCTAAACCTTATAAATTATGAGAAGCAAAAGAGAAGCATATGCCCTACCTAAACCTTATCAATTATGAGAAGCAAAAGAGAAAACAAGTGAAAATACAGTATAAACAAATATGGAATGATAGGTCCACGTAATCCCTAGAGACCAAAGGAGTCAATCCAAGTATCATTAATACTACTGGCTCGTAGACCAAATTGGGCATGCTGCCTGCTTTTGTAAATAAAGTTTAATTGGAACAGAGCCACACCCATTCATTTATATATTGATTATGGCTGCTTTCAAACTGCTATATATTGCCTATGACAGAGTTGGGTGGTTGTGACAGCGACTCTACAGCCTGCACAAGCCCTAAAATATTTACTGTTTGTCCCTTTATTAAAAAAAGTTTGCCAACCCCTGCTCTAAATCAAGATGTTTGTTGTTGTTGGTTTAACCAAGGACTTCAACTTTCACCTAAGGTATAAGAAGTTAAATGAGTTCGTTTTCTTGGCCAAAATAACCCTTTAATTTTCATAAGTAAATAAGGACTTGATGTAATCTCTTATCAGACATCTTATTTAGAATTTCAGTTAAAGTGTAATTAGAGTATTAAACAATATATTACAAGTTAATCTAAGTAATTCATTAAAATCATTCTTTCAGCCTGAATACAGTGGCTCACGCCTGTAATCCCAGCACTTTGGGAGGCCGAGATGAGCTGATCACCTGAGGTTAGGAGTTTTAGACCAGCCTGACCAACATGGCAAAACCCTATCTCCACTAAAAATACAAAAATTAGCCAGGCATGGTGGCACACGCTTGTAATCCCAGCTACTCGGGAGGCTGAGGTAGGAGAATCGCTTGAACCCAGGAGGCAGAGGTGGCAGTGAGCTGAGACGGTGCCACTGCACTCCAGCCTGGAAGACAGAGCACCACTCAAAAACAAAAAACAAATCCATCTTTCATAACCTGGCATCTCTTTGGAAAGATATGTTACACTATATTAAACTTTCCAGAAACTCACAATATATCTACATATCAAAACAGCACATTGGCCAGGCACGGTGGCTTGCACCTATAATCTCACCCCTTTGGGAGGCCAAGGCAGAAGAATTGCTTGAGCCCAGGAGATGGAGGCTGCAGTGAGCCACAATTGCATCATGGTACTCCAGCCTAGGCAACAGAGTGAGACCATGTCTCAGAGAAAAAAAAAAAAGAAAAAAAAAAAACTTAAAAAGCACATTGGGCTGAACTCAATGGCTCATGCCTGTAATTCCACCACTTTGGCCAAGGAGGGAGGTTCAGTTGAGGCCAGGAGTTTGAGACCAACCTGGGAAACGTGGCGACACATCATCTCTACACAGTATTTTAAAATTTTTAAAAATTAGCCAGCAGTGGCAGCCTGTGCATGTAGTCCCAGTTATTTGGGAGGCTGAGGCAGGAGGATAGCTTGAACCCGGGAGGCAGAGGATGCAGTGAGCCAAGATCTCACCACTGCACTCCAGCCTGGGCAACAAAGTGAGCCCCTGTCTCAAAAAAAAAAAAAACAAAAAAAACAAAAAAAAACTTTGTATACCTCAAATACATACAATTACTGGTAGATCATACCTCAATATGGGTATATTAAAGAATTAAAAGCAGGGTCTCAGAGATATTTGTACCCCACATATTCACAGCTGCATTATTCACAATAGTTAAAACATGGAAGCAACTTGTGTCCACTGAAACATGGATAAGCAAAATGTAATATATTTTGCTTTTGCAAAAACGAAGTTTTAGAGACTGGTGCACAACAATGTAACTGTTCTTAACCTCTACTAAACTTGTACCCTTAAAAAGGGTTAAGATGGAAAATTTTATGTGTATTTTACCACAATTAAAAATTTTTTAAGACTTTAAAAAATTAATAACAAAACTGGTGAATATATTGGCTGGATGTGGTGTCTCAAGCCTGTAATCCCAGCACTTTGGGAGGTCAAGTCAGGCAGATCACCTGATGTCACAAGTTCGGGACCTGGCTGGCCAACATGGTGAAACCCCATCTCTACTAAAAATACAACAACAACAAAAAAAAATTATCCAGGAATGGTGGCACACACCTGTAATCCCAGCTACTCAAGAGGGTGAGGCAAGAGAATGACTTGAACCTGGAACGCGGAGGGAGGTTGCAGTGAACTGAGATTGCACCATTGCACTCCAGCCTGGGTGACAAGAGTGAAACTCTGTCTCAAAAAAAAAAAAAAAAAAAAAAAAATTTAAGAAAACTCATTTTACAGATCAAAAAAAAAAAAAAAATCCAAGATTGTTCTATCCTAGGAGAGGAAAATTTTTTTCTATAAAATGTTAGGGGGTAAACATTTTAGGTTTTACACTTTATGGTTTCTGTCACAGCTACTCACCTTTGCTCTTGAACTAGAAAGCAACCAGAGACAATAAGCAAATGGATGGATATGGCTGAGTTCCATTAAAACTTTTATTTGTGGGTGGGGTGCGATGGCTCACACTTGTAATCCCAGCACTTTGGGAGGCCAAGGCAGGTAGATCACCTGAAGTCAGGAGTTCAAGACTAGCCTGGGCAACGTGACAAAACCCCATCTCTACTAAAAATACAAAAATTAGGCCAGGCGCAGTGGTTCACACCTGTAATCCCAGCACTTTGGGAGGCCGAGGCGGGTAGATCACCTGAGGTCAGGAGATCAAGACCATCCTGGCTAACACAGTGAAACCCCATCTCTACTAAAAATACAGGAAATTAGCCAGGCATGGTGGCACGCACCTGTAGTTCCAGCTACTTGGGAGGCTGAGGCAAGGGAATGGCTTGAACCCGGGAGGCGGAGGTTGCAATGAACCAACTGCGCCACTGCACTTCAGCCTGGGTGACAGACATACCACCTCAAAAAAATAATAATAATAATAATTAAAAACAAAAAGGCACGGGTTAGTATCTTTCTTTTCATGACAGTTTCCGTAAGTCCTTTTTATATTCCTCTTCGTTCTAAAACGCATTCATTAAAAAGAATGAAATCCTACCACACCCAGCTAATTTTTTGTGTTTTTGGTAGATATGGGGTGTCGCTATGTTGCCCAGGCTGGTCTAGAACTCCTGGCCTACAGTGATCCGCCTGTCTTGGCCTTCCAAAGTGCTAGGATTATAGGTATGAGCCACCGCGCCTGCCACTAAGTTATTTTTCAATGTAATCCCAACACTTTTGGAGGTGGAGGCAGGATTATCTGAGGCCAAGAGCTCAAGACCAGCCTGGGCAACATGATGAGATCCCGACTCTACACAAATACAATAGCCTGGCATGGTGGTGCACGCCTGTGGGGCCTCAGTCTCCCAAGTAGCTGGGACTATAGGCACGTGCCACCAGCAGCTACATGGTATGTATTATAACCAAAATAAGATTAAACTGACAGTATGCTAAGATGGGAAGTTATTAAGACAGAAAAAAATATAATCAGAAACCTTAAGTGTTCAGAAATTGTCTACATTAGGATATATCAGGATAAGATGATAAAATAAGTTTTCATAAGGTATGTATAACTGAGTTCTTGAAAATAAGGTTTTAGGCTACAGGTGAAAAAATGAAGTACAATCTTGTGTTTTTTTGTTTGTTTGTTTGTTTGTTTTAAGGAAGGCTAGGTCTTGAACCCCCGGGCTCAAGCAATCCTCCTGCCTCAGACTCCCAAAATTCTGGAATTACAGGTGCAAGCCACCGCCCAGCCAATCCTGAAATTTTGAATTTGATTTAGGCCAAATTCATTTCCTTAACCTTTACTTTAGTCACATCTGACCATCAAGTCATATCTGGACAATTTCAGTCTGAAATTAACAAAACACATTAGCTATAAATCTGTTTAGGGTGGTTTGTCACTTTCAAACATTTCTCCTCTCTAGGGCTCAGTTTCCTTAGAGTAAAATAAGAATTGGATCAGATGATTTTCTATCTTTTTTTTTTGGACAGGGTCTCACTCCGTGGCCCAGGCTGGAGTGCAGGGGCAAGATCTAGGCTCACTGCAACCTCCACCTCCAGGGTTCAAATGATACTCGTGCCTCAGGCTCCGGCATGCCACCACAACCAGCTAATTTTTTGTGTTTCTGGTAGATATGAGGTTTCGCTATGTTGCCCAGGCTGGTCTAGAACTCCTGGCCTCAAGTGATCCACCTGTCCAGGCCTTCCAAAGTGCTAGGATTACAGGTATGAGGCACCGTGCCTGGCACTAAGTTGTTTTTCAATAACTTATTAATAGTTGAAATTCCAAGACTTTAAGATTCTTTAACTCAGTCCAAAGACGTTCCCCATTACAGACTTCCTAATATTCATTTTTAAATCTGTAACCTCTTAGTTGTAAAATAAAACACAAATACAGAAAACTCCACAAAATATAGTTTAATGAATTACTAAAGAGGGACACACTTCTAATCACTACCCAGGGTCAGGAAATAGGATTTTGCCAGCCACATAAGAAGCCCCTCCGTGAGCCTATCTCAGTCATCAACCCTCCTGATCCCCACAAGTAAGCACTCCCTGACTTTCGTAGCCATCACTTCCTTACGTTTCTTCATGATTTTCTCACTCGAGTATGCTTTCTGAGAAACCACAGTTTAGTCTCTTAACCTATAGTGCTCCTAGGGAAGTCTCTCTTAATTCACAAGTTCTCCTAAGAAGCATCTAAGAAGCCAGAAGGCAGAGCAAATATCACACGGTGCAAATGAGGCATTTAAGAGTCAGGGGGCAGGTCCTACATTCAAGGAACGCTGAGAGCGACCAGGTGATAAGAGCGCACAGGTGCCCACCTTCAGCACAATCATGACTCCCGCACCAGAAGCATGAGCATCACCTGGGACTTAATAGAAATGAAAAAGTTACCGGCCCTGCCCCAGATTTACAGAATCATACAATCCGGCGGTAGGGCCTGGCCTTCTGTGTTACTACACGCTCTGGGGTGACTGGGATGCGCTCAAGTCTGTGAACTGCCGGCCAAATCAACCTTCGCCTGAGATGTAACCGATGGCGAGCGCCATGCTAAGCACTACATAGGTGCTCCTCCTCGCTGCACTTTACAGACTAAATAATTACAGACTCAGGGCCGCTACGTAGTCACTCGCATCCCACTCCCCAGGCAGCTCGCGGCGGGCGAATCGGCGGCTTTCGCGGCCTCCCTACGTCCACAGGCATCAGATCGCGAGGCCGGCTGGGAGCCTAGGAAGCGCTGCAGGGCGGTGAAGACGCGGTCCGCTCTGGGGAGTTAAAAGGTGGCGTCCATAAAGCACATCTCCCAAGCCGAAAAACACGAGCCTTCTCTCCCCGCTGCACCCAGGTCCTAGAAGAGGCGTCCCATGTGCCCTTAACTAAAGCCCGGATAAAAACGGGCGGTTTTTCGTTTAACACGAGCGCAAAGCGGGGGAGAGCAGCAGGCACGGGGTCCACGGGGAGAAGGAGAGAGGGAGGACAGGCTCCCCCACTCTCCCACCACCCCCGCCCCTGCAGGCCTGCGCTCTCTTCTGCGACCGCTTAGGCAGACACGAACCCAGACTCGTGGCTACTAAAACCGCCACTGCCACGCACCTGGTAGGTAAGTCAAGAAAGACTCGAGTCCTCTTGGCTGCTCCCGCGGTTGCGCGCATCTCGGCCTCTGCCTCAGGACAGGTCCACATTCCCAAGAATAGGGGAGAAAGCAGTGAAGCAAAGCGGAACGCGCGGAAGCGCCGACCAGCCTTACGGAGGTGGAGCCCCTCCAGGTTTGGATTCGTCCATACGGTTTCCAGGGCAGCACACAGAACGCCGGAAGAAGCTCAGGAAGCTGACTGGCTGTACAGTTTCCGTTCCTGTTGGCGGGGACCCGGAAGTGAGTAACCACGAGAGCCCCTCCCTCCACCCAAAGGGTATCACGCCCGGCCTTTGGACGAGCCCACAGGCCAGAGACTGGGGCGGTCTTGTAGGCCTACCACCCCTCTATGTTTGGATTTGCTCATTCCATCTCCATGGCAGCACTCAGGCCGCCGGAAAAACGCAAAGCGCTGATTGGCAAAGAGTCTCAGTTCCTATTGGCTAGAGCCCGAAGCCAGTGAGGGACTATTCTTCAATCTTAAGTGGGTGCTGAAGCTAGAGTGTGAAGTCCTGGACCGTCGTCGTTTTTTTTCTCTTCCCGTCCCCACTGTACTGTTTCCTTCCATTCTCTTCTTTCTGGCGTCTTCTGGGAGCCCAGGTGGACGTGGTGGCATAGTCTGGATAACCAATGGCGGCGCAGAAGCAGGGCTCCCAGAGTCCTCACCATTTAGAAAAGAGAAGGCTGTGAATTACCTTCCTTTTTGGAGATGGAGGAAACAGATGAGACCCTCTGATCCCAAGTTGATTGTGTAAACTAAAAATAACAGTTCCAAGCCCCCCTACCAACTGAGTGGACCCCTCCTCTGGGCCAAAGGCATGTCAAAGTTAACCTGAAGAACTAGCACAGGCCATGATGGGAAGATGGGGTGGGACAGGCTTCATTATACCCTCCTCCCTTTGGAATACAGGCACAGCTGACCAGCATTAACATTAAACAGAGACCATAAGACTGACGAAACAGACTTTTTGCAGCAATAAGATATCAACATGGCAGCAAGCCCCGAAAGACATTGAAGTATTTTATCCATATATATATATGCACACACACATATACATATATACTCTTAAATATATATATACATATATACACATATATATATATATTTTGAGACGGAGTCTCACTCCATCACACGGGCTAGAGGGCAGTGGCGCAATCTAGGCTCACTGCAACCTCCACCTCCTGGGTTCAAGTGATTCTCCTGCCTCAGCCTCCCAAGTAGCTGGGATTACAGGCGTGTGCCACCACACCGACTAATTTTTAGTAGAGACGGGGTTTCGCCATGTTGGCCAAGCTGGTCTTCAACTCCTGACCTCAGTTGATCCACCCACCTTGGCCTCCCAAAGTGCTGGGATTACAGGTGTGAACCACTGTGCCCAGTCAAATATATTTCTTTGACGTATTTTGAAATGGCTTTGCAGCGCTATTTCTTCTCAGGGGGAATCGACATTCTGTGACGAATCCCCTTGTCTTTCCAGGTCTTTTCCCTGATGCTGGGGAGTTAACTAAGAACCTGACACTTGTTTTAAGTCTGATAAAAAACATTTACAATCTATTCTCTCTGAAACCTGTTACATAGAGGCTTCATCTGCATAACAAGAACCCTGGTCTCTGCAACCTTTTATCTCAACCCAGACACTGCTTTCTGTTGGTTCCAGGTCTTTATGTAATAACTCTTTTAACCAATTGCCAATTGTAAGGTATATGGATGTGCTTTGGTCAAGGAATAGGCCAAGGTGGGTATCTGGGCCAGAGTGACTCAGCGAGTTTAGGATACAGGCGCATATTCCACTTGTTATATAACTTGTTTACGTGAGTTCATATTAGAATCTGACCACTGTTATCTGTTGAAGGTATAACTGCCCTACTGATACTGTGCACAGGGCTGAGTTCGGCACAGCACGACCTGGTTCGTACACTGGTGCCCAGAGTAATGCTACTAACCCCTCTAAGGGAGAGCGGTTGCCCTTAAGGTGGGCAGAGGGGAGCTGAGCCAGGAACCAGCTTTTGCTCAGACGGAGAATTAAGCTGCTGACCCTGACAGACCTGGCTTTGCAGGCCAGGGTGTGCAGCTGCAGGCATGGGGGCAAGAGGAGCCACAGAGCCAGAGCAGACAGTCGAGATAAAGCTGGACAGTGTGGGAGAGCTAGTGCGATTAAGCTGCTGCTGAGAGAGCTGCTGAATAAAACTACATTTCACTTGCCTACATGCCCCCCACCCCAACTAGTGTTCTTTCAGCTATTCACCCATCCACCCACTCCCCTTGGACCTCAGCTGGGGTTGGAACTTGACAATCGGCGTAGTCGTGGCATAACACCAATCACCTCTTAACTCCACCCTGATGTAGAAGCTCTTTCCAGCTTTCCTGACCCAACCATTACCTTATGTTATGTATTGATTGGTATCTTATTTCTCCGTAAAACATGTGAAACCAAGCTGCAGCTCAGCAAAAAAACAAAAAAAAAAAAACAAAACAAAACAAAAAAAGCTGCAGCTCGGTCACCTTAGCTGTCAGGCCTCTGAGCCCGAGCTAAGCCATCATATCCCCTGTGACCTGCATGTACACATCAAGCTAGGCTGAAGCAACTGAAGATCCACAAAGGAAGGGAAAATAGCCTTAACTGATGATATTCCACCATTGTGATTTGTTTCTGCCCCACCCTACCTGATCAAAGTACTTTGTAATCTCCCCCACCCTTAAGAAGGTTCTTTGTAATTCTCCCCACACTTGAGAATGTACTTTGTGAGATCCACCCCCTGCCTGCAAATATTGCTCCTAACTCCACTGCCTATCCCAAAACCTAGAAGAACTAATGATAATCCCACCACCCTTTGCTGACTCTTTTTTTGGACTCAGCCCGCCTGCACCCAGGTGAAATAAACAGCCTTGTTGCTCACGCAAAGCCTGTTTGGTGGTCTCTTCACACGGACGTGTGAGACATTAGCCACATGTTCTTAGGGCCTCTTGAGACTGCCTCGAGCCATGGTCACTCAGATTTGACTCAGAATAAATCTCTTTAAATATTTTACAGAGTTTAACTCTTTTTGTCAACCATCACTTAAGGCTTTCAAAGCTCCACACTTGCAAATTTCAACCACCAGACACATTGGAACCTGTACTCCAGCCTGAGTAACAGAGCAAAACCCTCTCTAAAAAGGAAATATAAAAAGAAATTTTATTTTTTGCTAATTTTATATGCATCGTTATGTAATGCCTTTTTGTATGAAGTAACAAATAAATTTCTTTTCTGCAGCATTTAATGCAATCCTTTGCCTAAAGAAGGAAATTTCTATGTGCTTGAATGATTCTTTTTTTTTTGAGACAGAGTTTCACTCTTGTTGCCCGGGCTGGAGTGCAATGGCGTGATCTCGCCTCACCGCAACCTCCGCCTCCCAGGTTCAAGCAATTCTCCTGCCTCAGCCTCCTGAGTAGCTGGGATTATAGGAATGCGCCACCACGCCCAGGTAAGTTTTTGTACTTTTAGTAGAGACGGAGTTTCTTCATTTTGGTCAGGCTGGTCTCAAACTCCCGACCTCAGGTGATCCGCCCACCTCGGCCTCCCAAAGTGCTGGGATTATAGGCGTGAGCCACCACGCCCGGTCGAGAGATTCTTTATGATCATCCAGAGGTGAGAAAATGGACCAGCTCCCCACTTCAGCATCCTTCAATGCAAAAGTGGTTTGCAAACTTTACCATCAGAATCACCTGGAGCTCTTGTTAAACCGTAGATTTCTGGCCCCACCTACAAAACTTCTGGTTCCGTATCTCAATGGGGCCTAAAATTTTGCATTTCTATCGAGTTACCAGGTGATGTCAATGTTGCAAGTTGAGCACCACACTTTTCAAACAACCATCTAGAAAAAATGTTCTGATCTCAGATAAATCACATCTCCTTTTACTTCTAACCCTTCCTGCCTTCTCAAGAATCCCAGTATCCATTATTGTCAGTTTGGTGTATTTAACAGCTTTGGTAGGGAAAACGTTTCCTCATGGACTACAGCCAAATTAATGAAGATTAAAACTTTGAAATATTTTGTTTTTTCTGAGTTCTGATAAATAACCTAAAAGTTCATGTCAGAAGCAATATCAGATCCTGGGTCTTCTTAGCCTAAGTTCCTTGGATGCTTCTGTCAGAGGCATGCGAACCAGAGTGACTCCATCTTGAATACGAGCTGGGTAAAATAAGGGTGAGACCTTCTGGGCTGCATTCCCAGGTGGTTAGGCATTTTTAGTCACGGGATGAGAGAGGAGGTTGGCACAAGCTACAGGTCAGAAGACCTTGCTGATAAAACAGGTTGCAGTAAAGAAGCCAGCCAAAACTCACCAAAACCAAGATGGTGACAAAAGTGGCCTCTGGTCACCCTCACTGTGCATTATATGCTAATTTAAATGCATTAGCATGATAAAAGACACTCCCACCAGTGCCATGACAATTTACAAATGCCATGGCAACATCAAGAAGTTACTCTATTTGGTCTAGAAGTGGGAGGTACCCTCAGTTCTGGGAACTGCCCACCCTTTTTGCGGAAAACTTACGAATAATCCACCCATTGTATAGCATATATCAAGATATAGGCTGGGCATGGTGGCTGATGCCTGTAATCCCAGCACTTTGAGAGGTCAAGGTGGGCAGATCACTTGAGATCAGGAGTTTAAGACCAGCCTGGCCAAAATGATGAAACCCCATCTCCACTAAAAATACAAAAATTAGCCAGGCATGGTGGCACACACCTGTAATCCCAGCTACTCAGGAGGCTGAGGTGGGAGAATTGCTTGAACCCGGACGGGGTTGGGGGCTGAGGTTGCAGTGAGCCAAGATGGCACCACTGCACTCCATCCTGGGCGACAGAGTGAGACTCTGCCAAAGAAAGGAAGGCAGGAGGGAGGGAGGGAAGGAAGGACGAAAGGAAGGGAGGGAGGAAGGGAGGGAGGGAGAGAGGGAGGGAAGGAGGCAGGCAGGCAGGCAGGCAGGAAGGAAGGAACTATAACAATTATCAGTCCAGCAACCCAAGCTGCTGCCCTGCCTGTGGAGTAGCCATTCTTTTATTCCTTCACTTTCTTAATGAACTTACTTTTGCTTTCTTGTATGGATTCCCCTCGAATTCTTTCTTGCTTGAGATCCAAGGACCCTATTTTGGGGTCTGAATCGGGACCCCTTTCTGGTAACACTTCCAGGCAACACATGAACCTACAAAGACAATTAAATTTTTGTATGCATGTGCATTTGTTTCTGGCTAGAGGGTCTGTGAGTTTGGTCAGATTCTCAAAGGTGCCAATGACTCAGAAAAGTTTAAGAACTCCTGCTATAGATAATTTTAAGACAATATCACAAAAGACAAACTAGAGAAAGCATGGACCATTTTAAGACAGTATCACAAAAGACAAACCAGAGAGGCCGGGTGCAGTGGCTCATGCCTGTAATCCCAGCACTTTGGGAGGCCGAGGCAGGCGGATCACGAGGTCAGGAGATGGAGACCATCCTGGCTAACATGGTGAAACCCCATCTCTACTAAAACTACAAAAAATTAGCTGGGCATGGTGGCGAGCGCCTGTAGACCCAGCTCCTCAGGAGTTTGAGGCAGAAGAATGGCGAGCGCCTGTAGACCCAGCTCCTCAGGAGGCTGAGGCAGAAGAACGGTGTGAACCCAGGAGGCAGAGCTTGCAGTCAACTGAGATGGCACCACTGCCCTCCAGCCTGGGCAACAGAGCAAGACTCTGTCTCAAACAAAAAAAAAAAAAGACAAACCAGAGAAAGCATGGACCCTACTCAGTGACCACTACTGGTCCAAAGATTAGACCTTGACAGACATAAGTTCAATTTCAAAAAGCATAAAACAGTTGAGTGCTATTTAGATTCTTAAGTAGGACAAGAGCTGAAATGCCACGTTTTGAATTGCTTAAATTCCCAACTGCTTTCAGAGTGACCTTTGCTTTCATCTCAGTTTTAGATTTTCATTCTCATTATAATTGGTAAGAGTGGATCTGACATGGAGAATATCAATGTGGAGTTTATTCAGGCAAATTCTTCCTTCCAGAAACAACTAATGTCTCATCTTCCTCACTTCTGGATGATCATGAAGAACCTCTTGCCAGACTCAGTGGCTCATAGCTATAATCCCAGTACTTTGGGAGGCTGAGGTGAGAGGATCACCTGAGCCTAGAAGATCAAGGCTGCAGTAAGTCATGATCGCACCACTGCCCTCCAGTCTGGACGATAGAGTGAGACCTTGTCTCAAAAAAATTAAAAACAAAAAACTCTTAATTCAAGCACATAGAAACTTCCTTTTTTAAGGCCGGGTGCAGTGGCTCACACCTGTAATGTCAGCACTTTGTGAAGCCAAGGCAGGCAAATTACCTGAGGTCAGAAGTTGAAGATCAACCTGGCCAACATAGTGAAACCCCGTCTCTACTAAAAATACAAAAAGTAGCCAGGCATGGTGGTGGGTGCCTATAAAACCAGCTACTCAGGAGGCTGAGGCAGGTGAATCTCTTGAACCCGGGAGGCAGAGGTTACAGTGAGCAGAGATCATGCCACTGCACTCCAACCTGGGCAACAGAACAAGACTCTCAAAAAAAAAAAAGAAAGAAACTTTCTTTTTTAGGCAAAGCATTGCATTAGATATTGCAGAAGAGAAAAAATATTCATACAAAGAAGTATATGAATAATAATAATAATAATGCATGTAAAGTTAGCAAAATATAAAATTTGTTTTTAAATTTCTTTTCTTTTTTTTTTTTGAGACGGAGTCTCCCTCTGTCTCCCAGGCTGGAGTACAGTGGCATGATCTTGGCTCACCGCAACCTCTACCTCCTGTGTTCAAGCGATTATCCTGCCTCAGCCTCCCCAGTAGCTGGAATTATAGGCATCTGCCACCACGCCCAGCTAATTTTTGTATTTTTTAGTAGAGACGGGATTTCACCATGTCAACCAGGCTGGTCTTGAACTCCTGACCTCAGGTGAACCACCCACCACGGCCTTCCGAAATGCTGGGATTACAGGCATGAGCCATCACACCTGGCCTAAATTTCTTTTTTAGAGACAGGGCCTCCCTCTGTTGCCTAGGCTGCAATGCAGTAGCATGATAATAGCTCACTGTAGCCTCAAACTCCTGGGCTCACGAGATTCTCCCATGTCAGCCTCCCTAGTAGCTAGGACTCCAGATGCACACCACCATGCCCGGCTAATTGTGTGTGTGTGTGTGTGTATGGAGATGGGGCCTGGGGTCTCGCTATGTTGCCCAACCTGGTCTCAAGCAATCCTACCGTCTCAGACTCCCAAAGTGCTAGGATTACAGGCATGAGCCACCACACCCAAAAATGTTTATTATCTGAAGTATGCTTTACCCTCAAGTTCTAAAGGCACCTAAAAAGGAGGAAAAAAAATGTTTTATCATGTTTATTTTAAAATTATTTTATTTCTACAAATTCATGGGGTAAGTGTGAAATTTTGTTACACGCATGTAATTCATAGTGATCAAGTCAGGGTATTTAGGGTGCCCATCACTCAAGTTCCATATCTTTTTGTAAAGTATTGTCACTCTACTCTGCTATCAAACATTGAATTTCTTCCTTCTATCTTACTATATTTTTGTACACTTTAACAAACTTTACTTCATTATCCCCTCTCTCCGCACTCACCTTTCCCAGTCTCTGTGATTTATCTTTTCACTTCGTACCTCCATGTGATCAATGTTTTTAGCTTCCACATATAAGTAAGAGCATGAAATACTTGTTTTTTTTGTGCCTGGCTTATTTCACACAAAATAATGGCCTCCAGTTCCATTCATGGGGCTACAAATGACATTGTTTCATTATAGAAAAAAATTAATGAAAGAAAAGGAAAACAAATTAAGAAAATCCACTTGAATACTGGAGAGCAGTTCGAAGAAAGAATACTTATTTTGAAGGCTCTGAAGGACTTCACGGGTGCTCAGGGTGGCCCCTAAGACAGACTCTCCACCTCTACTTAGAAGGGAACAAAAATAAGACACTTGGGAAAGGCTACAATTGTCCTCACGAAATAATGTAGACTTAAGATTCAAGGTGAAGAACTGAACACATGAATTTACCGCAAATACTCCTAAAAGCTCACTACAATGACTAAATTGGGATTGAAACCATAAGGGCACTTAAGAACAAGCAAGGGAACCATCATTAGGTGGAAGTCCTGAAGCATTTTTTGGAACACAGAAAAGCACTTGACATTACACAAACAGAGGATTCATAGCAACTGCACCTCAGCCACTAACATGTTAGTCCTGGAGCATTTATCCTCATCTTGTTAATGAATGAAAAGAATTCCACCTTTAATACCAGCAGATCTCATCACCCAAGGCAAGTTTCTCCATGTAGTAACATTTACCTTCAAGGTAAAACATGGAAATACTTTCTAAACAATATGAACAAAAGGCTTGGGACAGTGGAGAATGAGTGAAAATCTGCCTTTTGAACCACAAAGCCTTTCCTTAAGCCCCTTTCCTGCAAACATAATGGCAATTAGTCTTCTAATCTTCAATTAAAAAATTGGAATGTTACTTATTGGGAAAGAGATTTGTACAAGAAATACTGACATCTGGCAAAAGAGAGTATTTCCTATTTTTTGTTTTGTTTTGTTTTTTTGAGACAAGGTCTGGCTCTATCGACCAGGCTGGAGTGCATAGTGTGATCTCAACGGCTGCAACCTCTGCCTCCTGGGCTCAAGCGATCTTTCCATCTCAGCATCCCAAATAGCTGGGACTACTGGTGTATGCCATGATGCCCAGATAATTTTTCTATTTTTTGGAGAGATGGATTTTTGCCTTGTTGCCCAGTCTGTTCTTGAACTCATGAGCTCAAGCGATTCACTGGCCTACGCCTCCCAAAGTGCTGGGATTAGACTTGAGCCTCCACAGCATCCGGGCCACATTTCCTAATTTAAAAACAAACAAACAAGAAAACCAGGACCGGGCACGGCGGCTCATGCCTGTAATCCCAGCACTTTGGGAGGCCGAGTCGGGCTGATCATCTGAGGTCGGGAGTTCAAGACCAGCCTGACCAACATGGAGAAACCCCGTCTCTACAGAAAATACAAAATTAGCCAGGCGTTGTGGCGCATGCCCGTAATCTCAGCTACTTGGGAGTCTAAGGCAGGAGAATGGCGTAAACCCGAGAGGCAGAGGTTGCAGTGAGCCGAGATCGTGCCATTGCACTCCAGCCCAGGCAACAA